>NC_090279.1:39445434-39747194 GCF_040414725.1 Anabrus simplex
ATTGTCTTTAGTATATCCCCAGAAATCTGATCAATTCCAGCCGCTTTTCTAGTTTTCAACTTTTGTATCTTATTGTAAATGTCATTGTTATCATATGTAAATTTTATTACTTCTTTGGCCTTAGTCTCCTCCTCTATCTCGACATTATCCTTGTAACCAACAATCTTTACATACTGCTGCCTGAATACTTCTGCCTTTTGATGATCCTCACATACACACTCCCCTTGTTCATTAATTATTCCTGGAATGTCCTTCTTGGAACCTGTTTCTGCCTTAAAATACCTATACATACCCTTCCATTTTTCACTAAAATTCGTATGACTGCCAATTATGCTTCCCATCATGTTATCCTTAGCTGCCTTCTTTGCTAGATTCAATTTTCTAGTAAGTTCCTTCAATTTCTCCTTAATTCCACAGCCATTTCTAACTCTATTTCTTTCCAGTCTGCACCTCCTTCTTAGTCTCTTTATTTCTCTATTATAATAAGGTGGGTCTTTACCATTCCTTACCACCCTTAATGGTACAAACCTGTTTTCGCATTCCTCAACAATTTCTTTAAACCCATCCCAGAGTCTGTTTACATTTTTATTTACCGTTTTCCACCGATCATAGTTACTTTTTAGAAACTGCCTCATGCCTGCCTTCTCAGCCATATGGTACTGCCTAACAGTCCTACTTTTAAGACCTTCCTTTCTATCACATTTATTTTTAACTACCACAAAAACAGCTTCATGATCACTAATACCATCTATTACTTCAGTTTCCCTATAGAGCTCATCTGGTTTTTATCAGCATGACATCCAGGATATTTTTCCTTCTGGTTGGTTCCATCACTTTCTGAATCAGCTGTCCTTCCCATATTAACTTATTTTTCATTTGTTGGTCATGCTTCCTGTCGTTCGCATTTCCTTCCCAATTGACATCTGGCAAATTCAGATCTCCCGCTACAATCACTTTTCTTTCCATGTCGTTTCCCACATAGCTGACTATCCTATCAAATAATTCCGAATCCGCGTCAGTGCTACCTTTTCCCGATCTGTACATTCCAAATATATCAAGTTGCCTATTATCTTCAGAAATGAGCCTTACACCTAGAATTTCATGTGTCTCATCTTTAACTTTTTCGTAGCTTACAAATTATTCTTTCACCAGAATGAACACTCCCCCTCCCACCCTTCCTATCATATCACTACGATACACACTCCAGTGCCGTGAGATAATTTCTGCATCCATTATATCATTTCTTAGCCATGATTCAACTCCTATTACAATATCTGGTAAATATATATCTATTAAATTAATTAATTCTATTCCTTACAGTACTTCTACAGTTCAACACTAACAATTTTATGTCATCCCTACTTGATTTCCAGTTCCCTGTTCCCTTATCACCGCTCCCTAAGCCATCCCGTTTCCCTGAATGTACCTCCCTATTACCCTTCCAAACAAATTTCCTAACTTATATGTACCACTGCGGTTTAAATGAAGGCCATCTGAGCGCAGATCCCTATCTCCTACCCACCCATTAGGATCTAGAAATTTCACTCCCAGTTTCCCACATACCCACTCCATAGTCTCATTTAAATCCCCAATCACCCTCCAGTCAGTATCCCTTCTACACAGTATTCCACTGGCATTAAACGCCAGGCAGCTCAATCCACCAGGAAAAGCTCCCGTAATTAAATCACAGATCACTTAGGAAGAAGAATAAATAGCCCACAGCTCTCAACACAAATACGCGCACGGCCATAATAATCAAACATTTTTCAATTATCTCGAGCAATAGTTCCTATGGGCGACAATAACCGTAGGAACGTAAACAAGTTAGAGCGTTTACCCAGCAATAAGGAAAATTAACACCAAGAGAAAATAAGGTCAAAAAAATTGAAGCAAAAACAGATTCCGATCCACAGAGATAATCTTGCAATCTCATACTATATAAATGATAGCATTACATAATTTTTTAAAATAAAATTTTCATAACTCCAGACTTATTTAACACCGTTGAAACAGAAAAGTCTTTTAGTCCGATAAACACTTAGCCGAAAGGTGTAGCTCCCACACAGATGCGGTTTCAACCGAGCAGTCAGTAAGCCGAAAGTTTCTTTATGCCAAGAGGCTCGAAACGAAGGATTACCAGAATAGGGGATCGTATAACCTAGTAATGTCCACGAATTAAGTTTGGGTTTCGAGACGGTTCAGTCCAGCTCCAGTAGAAAATTAAATAAAATATATTTGAGTCACATAACTTACATTTGGTCTTTGAAGCCCAGCTAATGCATGACGTCAGATAGAAAAGCAGCTTACTTACCTTCTTGAAGAGCTCAAAACAAGTTAAATAATGCACGTCCACTCCTTTGAAGAAGATAATAGTAAATTAAAAGAATAAGGCACTTCATTACATGTTACCCAGGCAAATGCTCTTGTAAGAGCGACGGCACAAAGCTTGCAAACAGCACTGAACCACGCCAACAAGGCGAGGTACACCAACAGAGCAGACTCGCTCTCTACCCGGCCTGAGATCAGACAAGTAAACAAAAGACATAAAATCAGGGAAGAAAAAAGGAAACACATCGCATATAAACGATGGCAGTTACAATTAGCGACCTAAGTTGCACCAAAAAAATTACAACAGAGTAGGAATAAGATCCCAAAGTGATACACATTTCAATGGCGAATTGCCCAGGTCTATAATGTTGAAGGGAAAGGCTTAAAACGTGTCCCCTCTGGGACAGATTATTACCCACAATGCGAGGGACACCACGGGATAGTACGGGTTACTGTGGATAGTACTGACAATGTGAGGAACACCGCGGAATAGTATGGGTTACTGTGATTAGTACCGCTATGTGATGAACATCTACTCGATAGTACAGGTTACTGTGATTAGTACTCACTATGTGAGAAACACCACGGGATTCTACCGGTCCCTGAGATTTGTACCCTTATGCGAGGAACACCGCGGGATGATACTGGTACCTGTGATGAGTACCCATAATGTGAGGAACACCACGCTTTAGTACGCGTCCCTGAGATTCGTACCCGTATCTGGGGAAGCCATTGGTCTGCGTTGCCTTTGGCTTGCGCCCTTATGTTTATAAAACACCGTGAATCTACGTTACTTGTAATTAGTACCGCTACGTGAGAAATAACATGGTTCTGCTTTACTATCGATGCGTACATTTATGAGGGGCCGTTGACCTGGATTTTACCTCTTTAGACAAAAAGAATCATTGATTCAGGGCTGTGCCTTGGAGGCAGCCCCTTGGTTAGTACATACCATTGTTATAAGTTGGCATCAGGGAAGGTGGGCCATTGCGTATCGGTTCCGCTGATTGTTTTATGTTCATAATCGTTGTTCATCGTCGTGCTTGTTAATTCTAGTCTGAAGATTGATTTTGGATTTTTTAAATTTTGAATATTGTGATTTCGATCCGCTGATTATCTTACATTCGTTTCATCCATTCATTATTCACAATCAAGATTTGAATTCTGGTCAGAGGATGAATTTTTGGACTTTCAAATCTTTTTACATCGAATGGTTGGAGTAAACTTGGCTGATTGTTACACACGTTGTAGTTCAGTCATGGGAAAAGTAATCACTATACAGCTCAGGAGATTTCTGGGTGTGGCTGTTATACGTTGAGTGCAGTTTGAAATATCTACACATGGCCGGTTCTGAACAGTCCTTCCTCTGTTATATATAACGGACGGGCGAGGTTAGCTGAGCCACAGCTTGTAGGAACACGTCCATTCCACTCGACGGCCACAAGCGTTGCCAGATTCGCACTTTCACGGCAGTTTCATTCTGCTACATCGTCAGAGCTACACCAACAAAGTGTTTTAAGTTTCCTTTCAGAGAAATTTCTTGCACTTCGGCTTGCTCTTCCATTTACTGGATGCCACACCTTCAGTACGCTACAGACCTTCATACAGAGTGGATTCCTGAGAATACCTCGCTCAGTTTCGGGCGAAACATTGGCAGCTACTAACGCAATTCGACCATGGCATACAGCGAAGATACCGGCCGTGAAAGACTAAACGACAATCTCAAAGAGCTCAGGAAGCTCTCGAGCCTAAGGAGCGGGCTGTGCTGAAGTGACCACCCGCGTCACAAGGACATCTTAAAATGTCTTCCTTACAACACGTTTACCAAAACTCTAAATTCTCTTGGTCTCTTGCCTATAGCTCCACATCTCCCTCTCTAGTGTTCTGTCAGTGGACCATCCAAATGGTGCCTTAGATGATGACATCCAAGTTCGACACAAAGTACAGGCCAGTTCCGACCAGGACCGATGTTTCTATCATAAGGGTATTGCTGACCTAATCTGACGATAAAGATCAGGGGACATGATAGTCTACAATCATTGTCGCTGAGCTGGCTGCGGTTGGAGTTGCGGCCACGGAATATGTGAGTTATGAGATGAAGAAAACAGCCTTTGGTTCGGATTCCACATTAAACTAGAAACCAATGGTCATGATCAAGTTATCATTGTTCATGAAAGGCAGGTTGTTTCCTTGCAGAAGAGACTAATTCATCTTGGTGTTGTTTTATTCCCGGTTGTCTAGAGACTTTTTGGTTTACATGGTAAACTGACTATACTATATGATATTGGTCTTGATGGAAAAGACAAACGAACCGTTGCCAACCTATATTAGAATCTGTCCGCGTCTGTTAACGTTGATAACACCAACATCTGTGCTTTTGAAATAAAGTGGGAGATGAGGCAAGGCTGTGCTATAACTCCGCTCCTCTTCAATAATTGCTGTGAAAGGGTGTTTTTTTCTGAAGCACTGCAAGGGAAACAGGATATCCGTGGGGCTACAGTATTCATGTACAATATCATAACGTAGAGTACTTTGGTCATGTCATTCGAAATTATAAGCTACTGAAGTGGTTTATACCTTTAGAGAATAATAATTTCAAACCAAATCCATCAAACACCCAGGCACATGCTTTTCACGTGAGGAATAAAGGAGCATCTTTAAAGTTGCAGGTGAAGTGATTGGGAAATTTACTGGAACACATTGATACACTTGAGTATCTAATGACACTCTTTGCAAGTATCAATGCATCAACGCCAAGGCAAAAATCCTGTCCAACGTAGCATGTGATAAGCCTGAATTATTCCGCCTCGTGTGGCTTAAATACTGTTTTAATAATAGACAAGGCCTAACTGTCACTGCTGAATGTTTCGAAACATCCACACGGTGCAGTGCATTTTTGGAAGCAGTGTGTCGACACACGGCGCACTTCCGTCTCGGAATGCAAGAGAAACAGTGCTTCGCGATGGCGTGACGAAACTTGAACCACGCTTCCAATTCACTGACTAAAATGTTCGACGTCCTGATACAGATAAAATATGAGGTTCGTGAAATATTTAATGAGCAAATGTACAACGTACAGTATGATAAATGTATGATGCACAATATAATAGTACCAGTATATAGTTCCGGTAATAAACAGCGTTTCCTTCTTCCCTAAGCGCTTACATTGGTATTAAAAGGAATCAAATTTGCCGTTAAATGCACACTAAAACAGTAACTAATTTGAATAATTATAAAATGATTAACGAAATTTAAGAACATTTAAAAATATGTATTTTATGTATAACTTACCTAATCCAGTTGCAAAATCATGCGGTATCTATTAGTCTAAGTGAGTGGATTAACTTCAATAATTAATTATAAAATGATTAATTAAATCTCAGAACAGCCCAAGATCGGCATTATGTATACAGTAACAGTCTTGACCTATTCCAGTTTAAAAATTTACTTCAAATTGAAGTTTTAAAACGTAATTTTAGAAACTTTTGCACTTGACAAACGGAAGCGACTTTCTGTTATTATATGACCCTGGTTTGAGAACAATAAATCCTTTTTCCATATGAAAGGCCCTACATTGTAGAGTACATTGTTCTTTTAATAATTTGACTCACGATTCGGAATATGAAGAGTCTATTAACGAACATCGGCTCATCTTCAGGGCAGTCTCACGCTGTGTGAGGCGAGGGGATAAGCAAAGCTGCGTCACTGTTTCAAAGCTTTGCTGTTCCCAAGCATCGATGTACCTGACGAGTGTGGGTTCCTGTTAACACGACACGACTGACTGCATCGGCTCTGTGTTTCGAAGCATACTGTTCGTTATAAATGTGAGGTGATCCACAGACGCCTCGTGTGATATATATAAATGAGTTGTTTCCGCTTATGAACATTCAGAGTGGATACATCCCTGTAGTTTGTAACATCACGCAGGAGTACAAATTATTCTCAAGTGTTGGCAGATATCCACTTTGTTCATAGCTCGGATCCCGAGGCGCATTACTGTCATTCAAAGTGTTTACTCGTAGGTAAGTACAGAAATATTAGATCCATCACCTCACAACATGTGTCAAGTGCCCTACACGATGGGCCCAGAGGAGGGATGACATCTGCTCCGACTGGAGGTGTAACAGAACTTGCCGACGAACATCCTATGCCAGGACACTGCAGCCTGTTGAGAGAGACTATGCTCCATCTACGGTTGTACCTTGTTCACAAACGAGGTCTCCATAAGGCGGATGTGTAAGAGAAGAACAGTTCCCAAACTGTGAGGTGAATGCTGAGAACATTACTGGTGTGTCCTTCCCGCAGTTTCTCACAACACCTGGATAACAACTATATGCAGAGGAGGAATGGGCGTCCATGGCCCCTTGCGTGGTCGGCAGGAAACCGTATCCGAACCCCTTAGATGTCATCTGGGAACATATGGAACCTGACGTGTGTCTCAGAGGAGTGAAGTACGACAATATCTGTTTTTAGTGGCTGAGGAGGTTACAAGCCGGTTCCAAGCTGTTTGAGTTGTCGCTCTGTCTGCAGGTGTACCCTGTAATAGGATAAGTTATCTCTCATTCCATTTTTGTGTTATGTCTCAGTGTACATTTAAGTGCCTAAGGTATTGAATATAATGCAAGGGAATTTAAACAATTTAATTTCACGTACTCAAATTCCCGACCACGTTCCATACGTGCAGTCACATCACTTCGTCGTTAACCTGCTAAGGAGCATGCGCGACGCGTGGCCAACAGTAATTGTGTATTCTCTCAGTTGTAACCATGACATGGATCTGTTATATTCTACCGCTTTTCCCACACCAGTGGGTGCGAGATATCTCTCACAGCTGGATTTGACTCTGTTTTATGATCTGATGCTCTTCCCGACGCCAAGCCTACGTGATGGGATGTAATCACTATTGCGTGTTGGTAGTGTTGCGTAAATATCAAGAGAAGAGTGCTGGGACAAACACAAACACCCAGTCCCCGAGCGTGAATCAAGACCAAGTACAATATTATCAGACCTGAATGCATACAGTTGCGGCTCGTGATCAATTCCGCCAGTGGGGCCTGATATCAAGTTTTTGGCCATGAATGTGGGACTGAGGCAGGCATTTTTGAAAATTGGTTTTCTATACTGTACTGCACCCATATGACGAATTAGCATTAAATAATGAATTATTTTATGCAACATTTGTGCACATGAGGCAACCACTGCGGTAGATATTTAGGCAGGCGGCACGGCAAGTCTAATAAAAGTTGGTGACACAAATTCGAGTCCTGTCACCAAGCTTAAGGCACGTTCCAGGGTGCAGCGAAGATAATTGCACTCAAAACTACCGTCAAGTAAAACTTTGAAGCCGACAGCTAAGTGCTTGGGTCAGCGCTTTCTCACGGGTACCATGACTGCACCCAGTAACTGAACAAAGGTGACAGAAATAGAGGGGAAAAGGCATGTTTTGTGCGAGAGAGTTGGAGGGATGACAGACCTCCCTCAGACAGAGATGGTTCGTTCCGAACAGACGAAATACGCATATCATCAAAAAAATTCTGAATTCAATAACATGTAAGTCAGATATAATGTTCATTTGCAATTGCAAATTTTGAATTGGATGTTATGGGAAACAATAACTTTGATTTCGCGGTGTTAACGCATAGACAGTTTTGGAGACAGTAACTTCCAAACATTCAGAGTCACATAGATTATTAGAACGCAGTGCTCAGTGAGAGTCAGAGCTAGGAATTCCAGTGGGATAATGAACATTATATCTGACTTACATGTTATAGAATTCAGGCCTTATCATATAAAGTGTGACGCGGCAACATTTCACATTGCCAGTTTTCTTAAATAACTACAAAACAGATACATTACGAAGTAGGCGGGAAAGCAGAGATTTACTGAAGGACAGACTTTGCTTACTTGTTTGGTTAAGCCTAGGTAGTGGCCAGGAAGGGAATGTGTAATTACCAAGGTTCTTAAACACTACTAAAGGTTGGGCCCAACGCGAGACGAGCTGCTATTGGTTAACGAAATGACGTCACAGAAGGAGCAAAGCAGCCAAGCCCATAGCGCGCAGTTCAGTAGGAATCTCATAATACCAGCAAACATTACAGTTTCTCAGAACTAAATGCAGACCAGACATAAAGATTACTGCTGTTATAAGATTGAAAGAGAGTACAGCATAGTAAGTTTCATTATTTCTGTTACGAATAAGACGTAAATGTAACGTGACGGCACACTGACCAACGCTCGAAATTTATTAACAAATCCAAGTTCCTCTATTTAGTTTGAGGAAGGCTACGTGCTCTCAAATCTGTCAACATAAATATTTAGAGATACGAAATGTTTGTAATATTAAATGTTGACAGCAGAACTTCCGTAATGGAACTACCGCATGTTAACACACGATACATGACTCACTTCCGCAGGTATCGAGTTTAAATCTTAACACGTATTATAACAGCAGCAGAAGTAAGTTCATATTCGAAACCTTGCATAGATATTCCTACTTTTTAAAATTAAAGAATAAGAAAGAACAGGAAAAACACTTAATTAGAACACAGTCCTACCTGGGAGATCAGATGTCATGAAGTGGTTGCTTTTGAAGATAAAATCCACTGCCGTGCCTTTCGCCCATGAGTAGCCGTGGACTGATCGATTTTTCTTTTCTTCGGAGATACATTCTCAAGAGTCTCTATAGCTCTCTTCTTAGTTTCTCTGGCTAACTGCCTCTCCGATCTGTTCTTCTCCATTTTTTGCTCCGAAGACTGTGGTACTGACGAATTTCTCAGGAATAATTGTGCACTTACTGGGCTACTACTGTAAATGCTACCGGGAAGGTTCTCTGTAGGTACTGCATCTTTTTTTCAAAATCTTCCTGGGAGGTAAATGCAGTAATTCTGCTCTTAAATCGCAAACATAACTGGCGTCAGTAAAATGCTGCGAGCACACGGTAGAAGTAGCTACATTGAAGAAATCCTTCCTTTTACATTTTTGTATCCAAACTTTTTGCAGGTCTGAAGCTTTGGGAAATGAATGATAAACGATATCTGTTCCTTTCGTCTTTCTGCTGTATGACAGCCAGCCAGTCACTGCACATCCAGGCATTTCGAACAGATATCATGTGCTTTGGCCTAACAAATTTAAGAAATTTTATTCACACTCAAGATTTCGTAAACTGACACGCAAATATATACACTACAATGATACTATGAACACACAGAAAATACACACGCAAATATATACACTACAATTATACTATGAACACAGAAATTTCATTCCAGCTACTATTACACTCTTCACGCAACTGACGAAAAGAAAATAACTGCACGAAAATACAGTAGGCCACTATATAAACCAATAGCAATATACGGAAAGAAACTAAGTATAGATATTACTTGGAAATCATTTCTTTATAAGGCAGACAGCGATAAACAACGAAATAAGAAACACGTGCGGTTGTATGCTACACAGTCACGGTGCTCCTTGGATGACGTCACGCGCAGGACGAGAGAAAACTAACATCTACTGCGCAGCCGATCTGGGCCACCCGTGTGTAATTACCAGTCAGTTCATGGAATGGCAAGGTGGTCGACCTCAAATGTCCACAAACATTCAGAAATCTCGTGCTAAGGGATGGTGCAGTCGAGATACCGTTACAGCTGTGCAGGAGTTTGCGGTAGAGTTCATTATTGGAGTATTAATGAAGTCGTGTGCCAAGCCCAATATTGCCAGTTATAGTGCTAATTTCAGATATAATTAGTATATAAGAAGAATCAAGTGTCGTGTGTAAAACTGGTGCTCATCAATCATGACCGGATTCAGCAAGTTAGTAACCACGTCCTACATCACTGGAGCCATGGCTTAAATTCCACTGGCCAGGGGACGACAGAGGAACAGCCGGCAAAACTCCAACATGTAAGTGATCATACCAATCTCACATGTTGTTTCTCTTAATTATGTAATATATTTGTTTTCGACGCGAATTGTCAGAAATTATAGCTGTGTAAGTTTAATTTTCTTGCAAGTTTAGGCGTATAACGTGTACATCGCAGTCGCCACCAGTGTAAATAGAGTTGTTTACCATTCGCGCACAATGGTTGTGTTTATTTCTTTGATGTGTTGGTGATATTTATTTTTCTATGCCAGCATTTAGATCAGATTTTAATGTGCAGAGTAACGTACATTCACGTTGATGAAGTTATTATTTGACAATATATTCGTGTACCGCACTCAGTAGGAGTTTTTATTCTCATGGAGTCACCGAGTAGTTGGTGATAATAAAATTTGTCGTGCGCAGGGAGATGTTTTTGTTGTTGTAATATTCCTTGGTGATATGATACTCAGCCTGTTGAGATTTCATTTTTTATTCATATCCGCATGGTTACCATTGAGATTGTTTTATTGCGTTTTATTAGAATAATGAGTAATGAAGCCATTGTTGCTACATTGAAGCTGATAAACTGGTTGCGAATGGGTTTAACGTCGACTTGTCCGTCATAAGGAAAATTACGGGCATTTATTGGAAAATTTATCCTGAGCAAAAGAATAGAGGTATTGTTATATCAGCGGGTTTAGCAGAGACGTATATGATGAATAATGAGAATGTAGAAGGAAATAATCAAAAAGTGCGCAAAGCTCTGAGTATGACGGAATAGCGCAATAATATGGTATACTCGAGGTCATGAGAATAATTTGAGGTATATAACGATATAAATGAGGATAAATAAAATATGCAGAGGGTTAACGAGTAAATAGATTGCTCACTACAATTAGCACTTTCAACACTGTGCCCGTAAGGGGTACGGGCGCGCTGCCTTCCTGCATCTGGACGTGATTTTCTCGTGTGTTTATATCCAGCTGAACGTATCACGTACGGTTCCCGTCCCTTGTTTGGAGATAATAGTCCATCTAGTGACCACTAGAATGCAGCAGTTACAGTGCCGTGTCACGCTGTCAGCTGTGTTACTGTGTAAATATGTCTTCACGCCGCGCCGGCTCCATGTTAGTGATATTTTGGATGTTTTATCGGGAGAAGCGGGTTCAGAGAAGGATGAAAGTGATGACGACCCTGCTTTCGAACCGTATAACGTATCAAGCGATAGTTCAGGTAAGATTATTATTTATTACGTCAGTTTGGATCGTAAGTGTTTAGCTGTATTATTTTACTCCGAATACAAACGATAGAAATACTCCGCCTACAGAAATTTGTGTTCATTTTTTTCGTTTAGACGAAGAGACGCAGGCTGATGATTCACCTGTGCCGGGAACATCTGCTAGATCATCTGAACCTGATGATGAATGGTCAGAACAGATGACCAACCACAGCTACCTGTCTTCCAATCGGCATCTGGTTCTACTCAGTTTTGCGTGGCGAGTGACGAAATGGATTGTTTCAGTAACTTTTTAGTGACGATGTGATCAAAAATATAAAAACCACAAACTAACAGATATGCAGGTAGGACAATTGCGGCAATGAAACGTCAGGGCAAACTGAAGGAAAATTCCATGTGGCACGGTGGTCTGCAGTAAAACGTCACGAAATTTGTTGGTTTTTTGCAGCAATTTTACAAATGTGTGTGGTGAAGCTACCCAAACTTAGTGATTATTGCTACTGATCCCTTTTATCATACAGGATTTGCCAGTCGACTGTTGAGTCGTGATAGATTTTCCGGAATTTTATTTATGTTGCACCTAAATGACAATGCCACCTTCATCAAGAAGGGGGAACCTGATCATGACCCACTACATAAACTCAGGCCTTTCTTTGATTTTTTTGTGCACAAATGCATTGCCAGTTTTCAGCCTTATGAGAACCTAACAATAGATGAGGCAATATGTCCCTTCCGTGTTGGAGTAGGGTTTAGGGTTTAAATGAAGAATAAGCCCAATAAGTACGGTATGATAAATGTATGTACTTTGCGATGCGACAACAGGCTACATACTGAATTGTGAAATATATACGGGATCCGCAGGGAACGTTGACAACAGCATTCAGGCTCTTGTAGATAGATTATGCTCACAGTTTTTCGGTAAGGGACACTGTATTTAAATGGACAGGTACTATACTAGCCCCCTCCCCACTGAATATGCTGTGGCAAAAGAAAACCCTGGCTGTTGGAACTGTCATGATAAACAGGAATGGTTTACCACCAACGTTCAAGACTAAGAAATTGAAGAAGGACGAGATGACATTTTTGAGAAAAGGGCACCTTCTTGCTGTGAAGTGGAAGAGCAAGCGGGATGTTTTATACCTTTCAACATAACATAAGGCTTCCACTACACTTGTTTCTGGTAGATCGAAGGGTGGTGTAGTACAGAAACTAAAGCCTGACGTAGTCATTGATTACAATATAAATAAAACTGGTGTTGATAGAGCAGATCAACTGAACATTTATAACCCATTTGCACGGAAGACAATGAAATGGTGGAAAAATCTCTTCTTCCATTTGTTCCTTATGTCTGTTGTGAATGGTTTTATTCTATATAAAGAAATCTCAAACTCAAATATACCACTGGTGGATTACATGAGAGTGATCAGTTCGCGGTTAGCAGCTAAAGGAGAACGAGACATCTCAATGCTGGAACCTACTCGCCAGTTTCCAGAAAAGGTTCCTTCAACGAACAATAAAGTGAATGCTACTCGTTATTGCGAGGTGTGCTCAGATAGGGGCAAGAAGGAAAGTGGTAAGCGCATCGGAAAGAGAGTAGATGGTGGTGCAAGGACTGTGTATAGTCCAATGTTTTCAGGACTACCATACGAAAACAAACTATTCCTAAATAGGAAAATATTATATTCCACTGCATTTGTGTTTATTTGTGGCCTAAGTAGTCGCATCAAAAGATTATTTTTTATTGTTTGAGCAAACTTATTGGTATAACCTCAATGTAAATTTTTTCGTACTATTTTTTCATGTTTTTCATATGACTAGTATAATTAAATTACTTCAGATATTCACTTGTTGATTAACACATTCATTTTAGATGGTTGACACCTTCATACGGTACAAAATTTAGGCATGTAATATGTTTCGCTGATCCATAATAACGTGTTAAAAATTAGCAAAATGACCCAGTTCACAGCCAGGATCCATGTTAAAATATGGTAGTGTTGAAAGTGCTAGATAAAGACATAATTTGAATAATACAAACCACACAAGAAATTATCGGATGTTTACTTATGTGAGGCGTAAGTGAAGCACACTGGCCGTGCAGCATGGCTAAGTTCAGTTGATTTTAAATAATATCAAATGGTTCCCAATGCGATCTTTGTTGGGTATATGATGTCGCCGTGATCCACTATAATTTGATGTGGAGTAGCGTCATCCGATGATCTTTCTTGCGTGAAGTATGATTGATTAATAGGCTTTGGTTTACCATGAGATGTTACTCGAGTTATGTGAAGCAGGAGACAGCCTTGAATAACTTGATCTTGGACATGGTCGCGGCTGATTTCAATGAAGATACCCATGGACATTGAAATCAACGTGCAGTGTTCAGTTATATCAATTGATTATAGATATTTTGTGGCTTACAACGATGTGCGTGAATCGGATGTAAATACATTAGTAAAGGGTTTTAGCATATTTATTGTATTTGTGTTTCAGATATATTTTCTGTCTATTTTGATTTTATCTTAGGGTACGCAGTGGCCGACTGTGATGCGCATTGTAAATAGGTTTTCTTTAAGACGGAAGCCTTAAATTTAAATGTTAGGTTAACAAGAGCTCGCGTTAACTAAACCAAGCTACATGTAAGATTCACTTCATGGATAAATCATAGCAAACAGCAAACATAATAAATTTTAACATCATTGAACAGCGCACCTTATAAATTGGAAACTGTATTTGTGTTAGATTAAGATGTGTTGATCCTGTAATTGTGAAAGTAAGAGAGGTAGTTTGTCATGTTTAGGTACGCTAATTTACGGGTACCTGAGGGACCCAGTATGATCAACAACTTCTTATCAATAAAGATGTCAGACGAAATAGCTGTTCAGATGATTAGGTGAATTAATTTAGCTTGAGGTAATTGACATCCTCCCATTTGATTTTGACAGTAATGTTAGCAGTAAATTTGTAAAGGTATTATGATAATATGTTGGCTAGTAATGTCCTGAGTAAAACTTCTAAATGTCCGATAGAGATAACCAGCCATTAAAGATTAGGCTTACTTGAATTTATATAATGAAATATGTGAACTGAGTTTGGTTAGATTACTATAGGGGAGCGTCGAATCCAGGCAATTATGCAATGTTCTGAGTTATAGGATCTTATGTGCAACACTATTAACATTTTAAAGGTGAAGAAGAATAACAAAGCGTTCTGATCAATTTACATACACGATTCAGATGAGTGAGTAGCCATTGAGTTGGTGAGTGTCATTCATTTCCAATGACGTGATTGTATTGAAAATATTTGTATTTGATTAAATTACTTTTGAGTGTATTTTGAGTGAGAAAAGTCATTTTAGCCGTGATTATTCCACTTTGAATTTATCTAGTACCGATTCACTCGTCTTTGTTTATGTTCGTGGTTGATTTCACCGCCATTTACACTGGTCTCTCTCTCACACACAGACACGCGCGCGCGTAAGAATGATAATCACCAGTTTTCTTTTATAATAAATGATATACATATTTAACCTCAGTCGTTTATTTATTTCAGTAGTATAGCTTAGCGTATCCCCTTTGTAGCGAAGCACCTAGACAGTCAAGAGAACGTGACCGCCCCTGAAGAAGAGAGTCATCTGCGGTGAGTATATTCTTTTTTAAGAAGCAGCTGTGGCAGATCCCAGGAAGTTCGAGTCGTCGCAGACAACACATTGCGAAGGGTGCAGTATCAGCCTAAATATATACACTAAATCTACATATATAAAATAAGAGTTTTGTCTGTACATTGCTCAGAATTTAAAAAGGATGGCATTTCTGTTTCGGTCGTGTCCATAGTAGCAAGGAAATGCACTTTTTTAATTTTCCGTAATTTCTCTCTATCTGTCTCTCTCTCTGTCTGTCTGTCTACCTGCCTCCCTGTCTGTCTGTCTGTCTGTCTACCTGTCTGTCTGTCTGCCTGCCTCCCTGTCTGTCTGTCTGCCTCCCTGTCTGTCTGTCTGTCTGTCTGTCTGTCTGTCTGTCTGTCTGTCTGTCTGTCTGTCTGTCTGTCTTTATGTATGTATGTACACACCTCACGAGAAAACGGCTGAAGAGAATTTGATCAAAATGGCTATGTAGTGTCCGGGAACAAGCCGCTACAATCTAGGCCAAAACAATCCTATTCACGCTGAAAAAGGTAGTTTAGGGGAAGGCCAAAAATTTAATTCTCAAATATGTATGTTATTAGTGGTCTTATCTTAATGAAAATCGGTATGCAAAGTCGAGAAAGAAATTGCTACAATCTCGGCCATAAATAATCTTATTCATGCAGAAAGAAATGGTAGTTTAGGGGAAGGCCTAAATTTAAATTCTCAAATTTTTATGTTATTAGTGTCCTATCTTAATGAAAATTGGCATGCACAGTCAGGAAATGAGTCGCTACAGTCTAGACCGTAAATAATCTTATTCACTCTGAGTGGAATGGTAGTTTAGGGGAAGACCTAAATTTAATTCTCAAATATTTGTGTTATTAATGAGCCTATCGACAAATACTACATTACTGAAGTTATATAGTAATACATTTCCGATCATTTACATCATATATTTTTACCGTACCGGTTATGATAACAGAGATATTCATGAATTTGGATTTTTGTTGCAAAGTCCATATCAGTGCCAAGTCACGAGAAAATGGGTAAATATAATTTAATGAAAATCGTTATGTAAATTCGGGGAATATGGAACTACAGTCTACGCTATAAATAATTTCGTAAGGCGCCATAGTATCACAGAGTCGAAAGAAAACTCAATGTGAAGGCCTACAATACCGAAAGCTCATAACATTGAACAACAATAACATTACATTGACCATTGTTTGTTTTGATGAGCTTTGTGTCTGTTGCGAGTCATGTCCGATAGTTGGGATTACTGCTGTATACCGAGTATTTTTTATAAATTTGCTTTATGTCGCACCGACACGCACAGGTATTATGGCGACGATGGGATAGGAAATGGCTAGGAGTGGAAAGGAAGCGGCCCTAGCGTTAATTACGGTACAGTTCCAGCATTTGCCTGGTGTGAAAATGGGAGACCACGGAAATCCATCTTCAGGGCTGACGACAGTGGTTTTCGAACCCACTACCTCCCGGACGCAAACTCACAGCTGCGCGCCCCTAACCGCACGGCCATCTCGCCCGGTCGTACCGAGTATAACAGCCAGCCTGAACATTGGCGGGAAGTAGCTGGGGTGTTAGATAACTTTCTTCTTAAGCATGCAATTCCTCTGGTTCATACATTTTCTTATACTACTGGTACGTAACTAACTGTTTCATCATAGCATTCGAGCTGTTCAATCCCTGCCCTGAGGCACTGATTGGAATGAGCAGAGTGTATATTTAACGGAACAAGGGCAGAGGAGTATTCACGGCAGTCTGCAGCCTGGTCATTCCAGTACTGGAACTTTGGACTGTTAGATCGGCATCGTAGTACTGTTTGATAAAAGTGAGAAAATGTGCGCTTGTTCATTTGAGCGAATATTTTATATGATAACATTGTTTTTAATCCCTACATTCCTACCGACGTTTTTCTAATGGTCTAAATTCACTGTAGTAAGGAAAACCACAGAGACAGCCTTTCGGAGAATCCCGTATCGAAGCACGGCTACAGTAGCTAGTAGTTAATAATGAAGACATAGAATTGAACTCACCAAATGTCACATTAAGTTACTTATCCAACAGTTGAGCACGCCTGTTCTTCTGACTGGCAAACATTTCAATGACTCTATTGTTGAAGTTGGGCATTTCACCAGATTCGTCCTTACGAACTGAATAAACAGTGAATGAATTCAGTCCGTTTTGACCCATAATATTCAAAGATAATTATTGACTCTTCTTAATGTGCTGAAACGTCGCTCTGCTTTCGTTGTTGAAACTGGCGTAGTTAGTGCAATTTGTAGAGTTTTGTGTACCTCGGAGATCGAATCTTCGGAGGAATGCTTCATGAAGAATATGTACAAATCAAAGACAGAAGGAATATTACCAGAATTTGCAGTTTCTTCAACGTTTGTTAGATGAATATATCTGGAGATACTTGGTAGTTGTTATTCCTCACACGGTAAGAACAGATCCACACACTTTTCTTATGTACTTTGTTATTACTGGTACCGTAATGTCAGAGATTTTAAGACGTACAATCACACCCGCGGTGTGGAACTGTTTATTGCCATCGCCTTTCTTACGACCACCCTGAGCATATTCTCTAAAATACCTGTTTGCTCTTTTAACTGCTAAACGTGCAGAGTAAAGTTAAAAATTCGTTCAGTGTCAAATTACAAGGAATAATATGCAGTTTTAGTGTCTATGAACAACTGTGTTGCCCGATAGTCACGCGTATTAAAGCGCCTAACACTTGAATATATCTCGTTGGTCGGCCGAGAGAGGTAGAAATATCCTGAGTTTATATCAGCCAGTCATGACTTCACACAATTGAGACTCAGACTTACGAATACTGTGAGATCTCTATTTAACAAGGGCTGCATAGCCGAGGTGGCAAACAAGCCCTCAATTCTCCTGGAAGGGCGTGGGTTCGAGAAATGTGAGAAAAGAGATTTCAACTTCTGGAGCGGCACATGCCCAGAGGTACATTCAGCCAGCTCCACAAATGAGCACCCGGTTAATTCGTCAGGCCAAAGTGACTGCGTTCTTCCTCGTAGCTGTACTGAGGAATGCACTCTGCGTTTCGTTCACCTGTAGCCAAATTTCTCTCACTGTTGATGGAGGACATTTATACCCATATCTCCACGAACAGGAAACTTTTAAAAGCACTTGGATTGTCATTCAAAGAGAACTTAGGTACTGTATCGACTGAAATTAATATACCGTCCAGTTGATTCAACGCATTACCCAAATGCAGAGACTCAACACTGGCGAAGTGTAATTGGTATTGTTCATTCCTTAGCGCGATGATGTATACATTTCCATGGAACTTCCGTAAGTTGTTCGTTTCTAGTAACGGCTAGACTTGATAACGTTACTGAGAGTTCCTCGTTCTACTGCTAGTGGTTATCAGAACGAACTGAGTTCTCTCATCTCTGGTGTCAGCTTCTGTGGTGGACAGCAAAGTCTCCTGACGTAAGTCAAGCTGAGCAATTGGCACAAACTGAGTCGGTCGTCTGGAAAAGGGGACACGTCCACAAAATTACATTTAACAGGGGAGACACAAAATGGATTGAAGTTTGAAATTATCGAAATTGCATATAAATAGTAAAAGGCCATTTATTCCTATAATACGGGTTTCAGATTCCATCTCTGAAGGTAAGGAAACACATTTTTTTCTGGATGCGTACAGTTTTCCAAGTGAACTGAGTTTTCTTAGAAAATGAAAAAGGAAATTTTCATACCTGTCCCTTAATTTTGTTTTTAATTCGATTTTATCATTACAATGTCTCTTTTCAATCAACATTTAGAAACTAGAGAATTATGAGGTGATTACAAACAAGGCACATATTGTAGTTCTGACAAACAAAATCTCCAATCATGTTCATTCCGTCTTATAGGATATTATATTGTTCAATACGGTTCATGTTCTCTTATCAAGAACTGACCTTGTAAACATTGTAATGAATGGATTATAGTCCCTGACCGTAGGTTAAGAATAGAAAATAAGAACTGCAAGTAGCTTCTCTGTAAGAGGATCAGAATTCTTCTTCGTGCAGAGCTTCCTGCTCAGTAATTGGACAGTTGTTGACAGTGTCATGGTAGAAACTGACATCTTATCACCAGTATACCGTATAAGTTTCCTTATGTCTTTGACCTTCTTAATATTAACCACCTGGTAGAAAAATCTTTGGAAGCTTTTACTCTTGATGGCAGAGTATCAGTTGATGAGAACCACGTGTTATGGTAATGGTGGCCAGGGTGGAAAGTTCACGTACCAAGCAAACGACCGTGTTTCGGAACTGAATCTTAAAAATAATGCGATATCGGGATGAACATGTTCTGCTTGTGTGTGTGTATCATAATGCACAGCTGTAAAAGACATAACACTGTGAATACTTTAAGTATTACCTGTAGTGTAATATAGTCCGTGTATGTCACTTATGAATTGTAGGTAGGCCTATATAAGCTGGATCGCTCAAAAGCGCTAGCCAACATAGAAAATGCCGTGACTATTATAATTTATTCAATTCAACTACATATAAACCTTGTAAATCTACAACTTACAAGTACATACAATTTATTTCCATGCGTAGATTGTTAGTAAACTGCCTAAAATATTTACGTATAAGTTACTGTTTAAACAAAAACCTGAGCTCAACTATTAGGGAGAAACGAGCTCTGTATCACAGTGTGAAAGCTCTTGGAACTTCTTGCGTAAAGGATTGAAAAATTAAAATAGGATTTTTCAACTATTAAATACACTATATTCAAATAGATATTTGTCTTAGGGCACTTCTATAGTTCACTTTAGTCTAAGATTGTTTCTACGCAAGTAAATAAATATTTTCTTCGATGGGGTAAATCGCTCCCCGCCTGGGAGTGAGCGGGATTTAAGTAATTATATAGGGAGAACCATGGGAAGCATCTTTAATTCCTTATCATTTTAATTTTCAATCTTGGGTGCGCTTCACTTTATTCATAAGTCTTAGAAAGTTGTGAAGCAGACTACAATTTCAACTCTTGCCTGCCAGTGAAAGAAGGAGGCCTGCTTCCTGATGTATAGAGTATGCTGCAGTCAAACTGCACTGTTGAGGACTTCTTTCGTGGGGAGGATTCTGTGATAACTGCAGAGGAAAGAAGTGTGGAGGAGTTTGCAGCATAATAAGGAGAAGAAGAGAACAGTGAAGTGATACTTACCAGTACTGAGGCAGATGCTGCAGTGGACACTTAACGTACACATCTGTCATCTGTAGAGGGGCCTGAGAATTATTTTCATAACCAACCGTTATGTAGTTGAAAAACCAATAGAGGATGTTACAGATAAGAAGTATAAACATAAATCTATTCCGGTCTCTCTCGGTAGGAAGCAGTGTTTGTGTAGCTTTCTGTCAGGAATAAGTATGTGTTAATGTTGCAATTAAAAGTTTTCAGCATCTCAAATTTTACCCTGAATCGGTACATTATCTCCTGGGCTTTATATTATGAAAAAGTCTGCGAATTTCTTCTGAACACTCCCAGACACAAACGAATATTCAAGGCAGTCAGCAACGATTGCACGTGAATTTAACACAGATTTTTGGCACATCACTTCGTGCCAGAAGAAAATCCTGAAGACTACGTGCCATGTTTGCTGCCTGCACAAGAGTCAAACTCTGTTGAACAATTTGAGGCACATCTTTCTCTTGCTACTCGTCATCACACGGATTCCTATCACTTATTATATCTATTGTTTGAGAAATTGATATTTTAGCACATACGTCTTTTATGTTACTTATAAGTTACTTTGTGTTACTTTCCTCTAATTCAGAATCCTTGGTTCTGTTGCAAAATTCAATTTTGTTGTTGAGTACAGCTGTCAAAGTGAACATAACACATTTCTTTAAAAAACTGGATAAAATTTGCCATCAAATAGGTTGGACTATTTCTAAAATTTACTATTGAACTTACAGATGTGTTCATTTTATGAATTATGAATAGTGTAGTTTAAATATGCTTTTATGATATATATGACAGAAAGAACTTCGTTAAGACGTCCCTACAGGGGACAACAAGAAAGAACGTGTTGCGCAGGGAAACTTACTACTGAATATCCAAATAAAAATTATCCAACAAGGATATAGAAACAATAAATACGACTTTTTCCTACATGAGGGCATTTTACGTTGTGTATCCGCGGGTACAGTGTAAACTATATCTGCCATGTCTAAAGATGAGAGGAAAGTATTATTAAAAGGTATGAAAAACGCGAGAAAATAAATATGAAAACCTTTTCCGCTGGGGCTCATAAAATAACAAATGCCCTGAGTAGGGAAAAATAGGCGGAGCTGGCCCAGGGGCTACTGCGCAAGATGGTGGCTATACATGTGCTCTTATGGGACTAACTCCTGGGAGCTGGCCCAGGGGCTACGGCGCAAGATGTCCGCGACGCGCAATCCACCTCTAGCCAGGCGTTACGTCCTCTGACAACTTCAGACAATAGGAGGCCGTTATTTTATGGAATACTGTCGAAGGAGGCTATTATAAGGGGGCACCTGATTGAGAGAACATGGGTTAGCGAACTACGGGGCTTTAGCTGAGTCTAGGCATTATGTATTCTAAGTTGTTGTCTATCTAACCTCCCTTAGCCAACTCTTGTAGGACACTTTATTCTGGTGTGGTGGAGATCGAGCAGAATAAAGCTCCTCCAGGGGCACCCTTGCCTTGCGTGCGAGCCGAGCAACATTTGCTGTTGTTGTGTCTGCATTGGCGAAATTGCGGGGGTATTTAGCTGAGTCTATCTAACCTCCTTGGCTAACTCTTGTAAGGGGCGCTTCAGCCCTAGGTGAGCAGAGTAAATGCCACTCCTAAGGATTCGAACGTGGAGTTGACATAAACTCAAAAACTAAAGAGCATATGTTCAATTCAAATATCCTCACCCTGACTGAAATATGTGTACGGTGAAGGTGAACTTTCTCAGTAAATGTGGAGACGTGTACATATCAGCAGAAAAATGACTTTGCGAGCTAAGCTGTATATTTCCGATCTGGTGTTGTAAAGGAATGAGACAGTGTGTTAGGGCGCAAGACATCTGACTTGAAAGAACACGGAGTCTTCAGCTACAGGTCAAAGCTTGTTCGCTGTGACGTCAGTACAACTCTTGCTACTATGATGACGTCATTCCACTAAGATCCTCATTTTTTATGAGGTGAGGGGGAGGAGTAGAATTGCATCAATGGTGTACTGTCAGTCGTGAGGGTGACTGAAAGTGAGGGCTAACTCAGGGGAGAGCTGTGCTACGACACAGAGGTAAATAGGCATACACAGAGCCTTATGGAAGCATTCCCTAATTCCTTCTTCTCCTTTTTCTTTATGTTTACCCTTCAGGATCGGCTTTTCCATCGTCTTTAGCGAGGAATCCTACCTCTACCGCCTCAATCGCAGTGTCCTGGAGCTACAGACTCTGGGGGTCGGGGATACAACTGAGGAGGGTGACCAGGAACCTCACCCCGCCTCGTCCACGCGTTGACCTCTCAAGACCTAACTGCTGACGTGATTATGGTCAAAAGTGCTACGTTAACCCATACATTTGACACCAGGCTTAACTTTACAAGGGTGTTACAGTCTCAAGTTTGATATTCGATCCTACGATCAATAGACGAGATGAGACATGATCCAGGGACTTTGATGCTCAGATTGGTGGAAGCTGATGGCTACACATAGGACTAGGGATATAGCGTAATACAAATGCTTTATTCATAGGGTGTGTAATATAGGGAAGCATCTTCGAAGTTCTAGAAACGGAGAGCCTAGCATGCACATATCAGCAAAAAATAACTGCACGTGCAAGTTGACTAGCTTTGGATGTATTTGCTGACACATGGAATGCAAAGTTCATTTTCTCTACAAGTTCGTAACTTAGGTACAACCTATCCTCATACTGAATACCCGATATAATGCGTAAGAAATAATATAGTGACGGAATTTAGCTCTGCAGGATTTCGCGTATTGTCAGAAATCCCGAATACAGAATAAAATCCCTACCTACACTTCACGTTCGATGCCCCTGAAGGCCTAACCTTGCATTGACCACGCGTTAACCTCCCAGGACTTGACATGGTACCAGGGAGATGGTGTAAGACTTAATACATATGCTCTATATATTGAGGCGTAACGCTGAAAAGCGACCTTATGTCTTGGAGAGTTGACCATCTGCGCAAGGTATCAGCCAAAGGAAGGCAAACGCTACGAAAGGCGTGAAAATTAAAGACTCGTTAGCCCTCGTAAACCTAATAGCGTGGGGGCTCGGAAAAGAACAAGAGTTAACCGAGGAAGGTCGAATAGGATAGATAAAAGTGAGTGGCCTAACGCAAGTAAGTAGAAGCACACGTATACATGGGCTCTTATGGCACTAACCCGGCGGAGGCTGTGCTAGGGCTTCTTTCACGTATTACCCTAATTCGAGGTTGAATTCTCCTAACCGGATGCCCTTCCTAACTTGCGACTCTCGGTCGAGTGATGTAACATACGTAGGAGGGAGATGGAATACTGCTGTTTGAAACGACTAAAAAGGGGTGTTCTGAGCTCTTAGCTTCCGAGTGTTGTATTAGCGGCTACAGAACCTCAAGCTGAGTCTGGCATTAATTATAGTTGTTTAACTTACTTTGAATAGGGAATCGAGGGTTGCTATTAATTTGAAAGGATAATAATAATAATAATAATAATAATAATAATAATAATAATAATAATAATAATAATTTCGTGTGGCTATTTCTAGCCGAGTGCAGCCCTTGTGAGGCAGACCCTCCGACGGGGGTGGGCGGCATCTGCCATTTGTAGGTAACTGCGTGTTATTGTGGTGGAGGATAGTGTTATGTGTGGTGTGGGAGTTGCAGGGATGTTGGGGACAGCACAAACACCCAGCCCCCGGGCCATTGGAATTAACCAATTAAGGTTAAAATCCCCGACCCGGCCGGGAATCGAACCCGGGACCCTCTGAACCGAAGGCCAGTACGCTGACCATTCAGCCAACGAGTCGGACATTTGAAAGGATGAACTATTCCCTAGTCAAAAAACCTAAGACAGCATATTCAATTTTTAAATAAAAATTTATTAACTTAAAACTAAAATTAAAGAGTGAAGAATATCAATTACTCTCACAGTAAACAAATTCCCAAAAATTCAGATCATAGATAATCGACAGGTCGTAACAACCCTGGAAGTAAACATTCAACCGTCAAAATTGAAAAATACATGTAGTTTAATACAATACGAGTGGCATTCAAAATGACAGGTGAAGGGGCTACATTACATTACAAAATACATTCAATGTTTAAATCATCCTTTTATCGTGCAATTTGTTCTTTCTTTCTTTGTTGGCAACCTGGCTACAGTGCCACTCAGCTGACGAAGTATGTTTCTAGAACATTATAACAGGGTTGCCATGTCTGCAGCACTTCGTAACTTAATCAATTTCCCTTCAGGTAATTCTCATGGTGGCCAGTTTTATTAAGATTGATCTCATGTAAACCGGCTCTAAGGAGGACACTCTGTTAATTTGTGGTGTTATTGTGTGTTCCAGACTCGGTGCGACTGTGTGCGGCACTCTATGGGTTACTGGCGGAACATGTGGGGATGAGGGAATTGCAGCTGAGAGAAGACACCAGAGTGGTGGAAGAATTGGAGAGAACCCTTAAGGAGACAGACAACAGCCCGAGTTTATGGGAAGAAATGCTGAAAAAGAGTGAGATGGGAATAGAACAGAGGGAGAAGGCATTTGAGAAGAAAGCAATGGATGCGGAGAAATCACGTAAGGTCAGAGAAGAGGAGGTGGAGAGAGCACGTAAAAAGAGATAGGAGGAAATGGAAAGAGCATTTAAGGACGGAGAGACGGTTGTTGAGAAGAGAGAGCTTGCGTGCGGGATGAGAGAGAAACTTCCTCCCCAGAGAGAGAGGGGCTGGCGGAACAGAGAGGAAGGTCCACGGTGGCGGGAACTGCTCGTCAAGTACGAACCAGATCACGAATTCCTTCAGCAAATTCCTTATTGGGCGAATTGATGAATTTCCTTCTTGCAAGAAATCCCTGTGTGGACTTGAAGCGCACCGATTTGAACCGTGCTGCAGAAGGGGGCAGCTGCGGGTTGTGGATGCTCTGGTAGGAAAGGAGAAAATCGAGGTCTAGAGGACTGTCCCTCCTTTGGAAGGAGTGACATTGATGTGGACATTGGTACCCACAGACAAGGAGTGCCTGCACTGACCTTGTCAGCCATAGAGGGCCAAGTGGAGGTGGTGATGTACCTGGTGGAGGAGGGAGGTGTTACTGGGGAGTTGCTGGGTACTACTCTTGTACAAGCTGCTCACTGGGGTCACCTCGATATAGTGAGGTACCTCACCACACTAGACCCCACTAGTCTCAGCGTTAACACTAGTGGTGGTTACACGGCACTGCACCTGGCTGCATGTGAAGGTCACTTTGAAGTAGTGGAGTACCTCACCACACAAGACCTCACTAGTTTCGCTGCAAAGATTATTCATGGTTGCACTCCATTACACCTGGCTTCTCAGGGATTTAACCTTGAAGAAACGAAGTACCTCACCGCACTAGACCCCACTAGTCTCAATGTTAAGTCTAGTAGTTGTTACACTACACTACATGTGATTGCATGTGAAGGTCACCTTGAAGTAATGATGTACCTCACCGCACTAGACCACACTAGTCTCAATGTTAAGACTAGTAATGTTTACACACCATTACACTGGGCTGCACTTGGAGGTCACCTTGAAGTAATGAAGTACCTCACCGCACTAGACCCCACTAGTCTCAATGTTAAGACTAGTAGTGTTTACACACTATTACACTGGGCTGCACTTGGAGGTCACTTTGAAGTAGCGAAGTACCTCACCACACTGGACCCTACTAGTCTCAATGTTAAGACTAGTAGTGTTTACACACTATTACACTGGGCTGCACTTGGAGGTCACTTTGAAGTAGCGAAGTACCTCACCACACTGGACCCTTCTAGTCTCAATGCTAACACTAATTGTTGCGCACGCCTGACCCTTGCCAAGCGGAGGGGGGAAGGCACCATGAGGTGGTACGCTTCCGAGAGCAGTGCTCACTGAACAGGTAAGTTATTTGGACACACAACAGTAATCTAGTGTGTCTCCCTCTATCCGTAGTACGATCCTTACCTGCGCCTTGGAGGTGAGGAGGAGCCCTTCATTCTCTCAGGAGGTTCGGTGCTGCAACAGTGAGGGATCCTGCCGGTAACAAAGAATTCTGTGTTGTGTCGTTGCCTGGAAACGAATGGTATTATGTGCTAAGGTTTGTACCAATGCAAATAAATTATTTCAAGGTAATACAACTGTTAAATGTGAGTTAGTGTTGGCCCCAGCCCCATCTTTCTTGTGATTAAATTAGCATCTCCCTCCTCCTTTGTTCGCGAGGGGTGCAGACCATATGACTCTCCCTAATTGGGAGTTGACTAGAGTAATATACTTGCACAGTATCGTCCAATTAAGTTGTTGAAGCCGCTCTACAGGCTGAGGACAGTGTGGGTAGTCAGCACCATAGATCATCCAGGTAGTTGGTCTCGAGAAACGTTTCCGTTGAAGACACTGGCAACGAAATATGTAGCATGATCTCACAAAGATAGGTGGCCTTCAGATGAGGCAGAGATGGCAAACTTGAAGTAGTGTACGTAATTTTCCCATCACACAGATGACAAGCACTTCAGTCATCTTATAATTTTCATGTTTTCCCTCCTCACCACTACATTTATGATTTCAGCATTGATCCCTGCAGAAGTATTTGAATTATTTTTTAAACAGTGGTGAAAGTGAAGGTTGAAGCAAGTGGCTGTGTCAGCGAAGAGTGAGACAGACTAATGTTCCACTTATCCCAGTGCTTAAAATGCGACTTTACCAGAGTATAAAATCAGGCTTGAAATTAGAAACCATATTCTGAGATTAATTACATAGTATTTATCAAAATAATAATTAATGATGTCAATTAACTTATGACGATAAAATACATTTTGCAGTGAATATTTGGTTTGAAAGCCGTTGGCTCAGTAAACTCGCGTCCTCACCCTGAAGTAGTGCAGCTAATTTCAGGCACACCCCCAATGGAGCCCACATAGGTACCTTTTTAACCGCATACCTGGAATGGAACCCGAGCTAATTATTATTCTGCCGTGGTTTCATTGAAATGGCAGAATTGGTTTGAACACAACACAGGTTGAACGGACTGAGCTGACGGCTGTCACACTGAGCTATGCACAGGGGGATAACGGCCAATGACATAAGAGGCCTGTCGCTACAAAGAAACTATTGATCCCATACGAAACTTGAGTGGGTCACTAGATGCACTATGCGATATTATGTAGTTCAAGCCAAACATTTTAACTCTTACTTGCAACAAATCCTTTGCGAATCTTCCAACAAGAAATGCCTCATTTGATTCCTTGATGCATTTAGGAATAACCATGGTATGGGAAAAGGAGGGTGCAACCTTCAGTCAGTCACCACTGATCTGCATTTAGGGCACTCACCAGGTGGCAGGTTCACTATTAGATGTTCACCCAGTATTTTCTCAAGCCGAAATGGACAGGTCCTACGGTGACAATGAGACAGGGAAGGAAGTCACTCTGGCCTTTAGGTTGCCTGGTGTGGAATTTGGAAACCACAGAAATCAATATTCAAGTTTGCTGAGGTGGGGTTTGATCCCATTTTCTCCCGACAGTTATGTGGTCACTCGCTCTGTGGAAACATTTTAGTCATGCAGTAACTAAGCTGTGATGGGAGAACTGAAAAATAAAAGTGATTGGGCTCAATTAGTTACCCCAGAAAAAATTACTTTCTGAATGTAATCAGTAAAGTTACAATCATCGTAGAACGTGAGTCTTCAGAGAACCACTGAGTTTTTCACATGGGTATGCCAGAGGGAAATGCATTAGTCTGTTTTGTACCTTTTAGTATAAGGACATTAAGTGGCTATCATTGCTGCGTTAGAGTGAACAGACATTCAAAACGAGAGCTCGCGAGCGAAATTAGAATGTCACCTTCGAGTTTTCAGGGTAACTTATTCAAATAGGGGAGTGGAAGTGCCTTAACTCGTTCACTGTCACGTCTTTATTCCGGCTCTATTCTCCACGACGTGGGGGCGGTATTCCCTGCCTGTAGAATGAGGCGACCTTAAGGGGGACCAAGAACTGTCAATTTGGGAGTGTCGTTTGGTGACCACGGTTCCGCTAGCTGAGTCTGGTATTAGGCTCCTCCACGGTTTGAGGTGCACGAGTCTTAGGGAGTTCTCCCTCTCTTTCGCCGATACCTTCACTTCTCCTCCATTTTCCCTCTGATTAGTGTTAATGGAGGATGGTTGCCCAGTTATACGTCCTCTTAGAACAATAATCACCACCACCGTCTCACGATTACCTAAATATCAACAAGCTGTGAGTAAATGAACCAGTGCTGGGGCTCCAAAGTTACCAAGCTCTCGATGCGATGAATATCGATTATTACAATGTATGGATTACAATTTTATTTTCAGCAGTAAATTACGAGTAAAAGTTACTAAGAATGTAGTCGTTACAAGTAATTCAATTACTTGCCAACTCTGTAAGTAAGATATTCGTGCTCATGACACAAGCTCGTATTACTACGTGTTAACGGTACTGATGTCGGACCAGTGTACAGTTTACTGTATTGATACCTGTTCTACGGATTCCATCACCATCGTCCTAGCGCTTGTCCCGCAATGGAGCAGATTCTGCTGTTTTTCGCAAGCCAGTCTTCACTTTGTTCTATAAGTGCATCATTTGAAACAAGATGAACATCCCTCATGTCTTCTTGAAGGCGATCAAGCCAGTGTTTCTAGGACCGACCACACGGCCTGTTTTCAGATGGTGTGATGTGAAGTGCCGTCTGTACAATAGACGAAGCTTCTCTACGCATTGCATGGCCATATCAGTTAGGATATGAAGCTGATAGCAGAAGCACTCTCGAAGGTGCATAGCTTTTCGACGAGGCAGCGCCACTACCACTATCTAGCGGCTCGCTGTCGACTGCTCCTTGTGGCTGCTATGACATAATAACTCAACCAGTGATCTAGAAATTTCACCTGTAGACAAAAATGTATTGTGCTAAGTTTTAAACGAATTATGGAATTGCTTTTCAAGTACAATATGTTTGATCTGTGGTTATAGCATTTTATTAGTCACGAAATAATGCATGCAAAGTAATATCCATTTTAGATAGATAGATGTCTTTATTTTTTCCTCCGATCTACAGCATTGAAGCCTTATTGATCTATTAAGGAGAAAAATAATAATGCCCAAGCTAGGCAGCTTAGTTTAGTCATGACAGATTTCCGTAACAATTTGCATACAATAACAGGCCAGGCAACCATATGTACTGACGACCATGCACATACCATAAATATATATACCGTATATGTATTATATTATGTACATCCCAAT
Source organism: Anabrus simplex (assembly GCF_040414725.1). Classification (NCBI taxonomy): domain Eukaryota; kingdom Metazoa; phylum Arthropoda; class Insecta; order Orthoptera; family Tettigoniidae; genus Anabrus; species Anabrus simplex. The sequence goes on from NC_090279.1 coordinate 39,474,948, forward strand.
GTACGTGAACATGAAATTCCATGTGCGTTACTTTCTGTAATTTGGCATTTTCTTTTTCTACTCGCATGTGAAGAAAACATTTGTTTTATTTACAAAATTTTATTGAGATCTGCAAAGTATGTATGGGCCAACAAGGAATAATAATTGTCATACATAGCTTCTACACTAACATATTCATTCATTAAGATCTTCACTAATGTGTCTTTGACATCCTGAGTGCTTTCACATATGAATTAATTTAGATTATTCTGGAAAACACCGTACATTTTATAACACAACATGAGAGAGCATTCATTGGGGACATTCATGTTACTTGCTTCATATTTCTTCACTAATATGAGGAAGTATTCAGGGTCATGGGAATTAAGTTCAAGGGATATCAAAACATTTTTACACTCGTTGTGTGGCAGTCTTGGGATTGCCCAACCAATAACATACTTGTCTGCCTTTGCCTGTGTAGTTTGCACATTACTGTCGATGATCTCATTTTTTAATTACAATTAGGTCTCTTATCACTAATATTTAATCTTTCATTCATAGTGTAACTCATTTTCAAATAATTGTTTTTGTTTAGGAATACTGCAGCATCTGCCTCACAATTTCTATCTTGTGATGGAGATAGTAAGTTATTTATCTAACAGTTCTTAAAACACTGTGAATATTAGATGCACCTAGAGCTACATTATTGCCCTCTTTACCCCCGACAGTGACAAATGCATTTTCCAGACAATTTTGTGTCGGTGTTCTAGTGAAGATAAATTGAAAATCAAACCCCTCCATCAATTCTGACCACAAAATCTTAAGACCAGTAATATTATCCACCCAACCTTGAATACATTTTCTAAATGATTAAAATTACTGCAAAGATGTTTTCTATTCTGCTTATGGCTAGGGATACTACATTTTGAGGAATTGTAGATCTCAAATGGTATGTCACATATTTCAATTACATCAGCTGTAATAGCTGTAGAGGGTGCACCTTTATGCCACAAGCAATAGAATGACTCACAGTCCAAAGAGCTAAACACACTCTCATTGATGAAATGGGGGCAAGTGAAATACAGTGTTTAGTTAATTTTGCGGCTAGTTTGGTAACAATGGTTGAATCTTTGTTATAAAATTCTTCAGCATGAGACTTGCTACAAATTTCTCCTCCTTACATTGAAATCATACTTCTCTAGATTGTTTTTGAGTGATTTAATCAAGTGAGGGGCATCATAGAAAAAGTATACTTTTTCATCATTCATTTGAATATACGGTAGTGTTTTTCTGAACTGACCCCCAAAATTTTCCACATTTTAACATTGTTTGCCCCTTGATCACAAACTACAGTCTTGGGTATTAGTCCAGTGTCCTGAATTTTTACTAATGTATTATTTATCATACTGGTATATTTAAAGCTCTCGTATAATTTGCTTGAAATTGAGGTACAGACATTTAACCATTATGACCATAGCCTGATTACATAACTTTCTTTCAGTGACATTTAATTCAGACAAGATTTCTGAACCTGTGTCTATAAACCCTTTGAACAAGTCATTTTGAGCATTATAGGTTAACAGACACTTAAGAGACATTTCGTCAATTACCACAGGTACGACTTTTTCTTGGGGTTTCATATTTTCACACATAATTTGTAACAAATCAAGAACCATGCCATTCATACCAGGCTTTACCTCTGAATTTTGTAGCCAACTTCTCAATGACCTGGTAGTAGGTATAGAAAAGTATGTTCCAAGAACCTGTATGATTTTGGAGAACAGAAATTCAGGGCCAAAGCAAAACTCTTAATCTTTATCTGAGTTTCTCATCCCCTGAATCTTTCTGTCCTTAAGTATAGCCTGCAGTTTTATAAAGTTATCAGCTAAAACACTACAACAATTACCTTCTCAATTACTAATAATATCCTTTTCTGTCGTTTTACTTCTCAATTTAGAATGATTCAAACTACTTAGCCAAGCTTTAAACACACAATTCTATCTCTTATATCTGGACACTGTTTTTTGCAATGCTCTGCACTTTTTTGCAATTTGTGAACACTTTGTGCACTCTTCCTAAACCTGAAGGTGTCATTACTCAACACATCACTTTCACCATCCACTGTTGTTTCTGACTCCAGTTTCTCCTCTCTCTTCCTATTCTTTGGGCTTCTCCTGGGATTGATTTCCTTCACAGATGGCAGAAATGAGGGGTCAGATCTAGGCCAAAGTCTGAAAAGATCAATTAAGAATTAATAAATAATAAAGCTATCTTATAAAAAGTCTACATAATCTCAAATCCTAATGTGTTCGAAATACTCACCCCAGACTTAATAAATTCTAGTTTCTTATTTTTCAAATGTTCTGGTCCATCACTTTTGAATATATAATCTAGGACTGCTCCGAATAACCCATCGCTTGCATCCAATATAATCAGTAATATCAATTAAATCAACTATTCATTCTATATAAACTGAAGTTGTCTAAACATAAATATAACCAAAAATCTAAACTCGTTCTTACATTTCTTTCAACGAGCTACAAAGAGGACTGTAGAGTGGCTATTCGACCGCTGTATTTGAATCTTCTTGAACGCCGCGTCCGCCGTACTATTAACAATGAAATCAAGTGGGCGTCGCCATCGGGCTGCAACTCGTTCGTGATTGAGAACACAAAGTGCACGAAAAATAATCGTCACATTTTCTTCATTGCGAAAGTACTCAAAGGAGCATAATGTATTCTGCAAGTGCATACATAATTACGTATTAAATAAGAAGAGAAATCAACGAATTTCCAGTGCGGTTCCATAATTACAAGAGGAATCAGATTAGGCCTACTCTGTCATTAAGCATTACAACACATGGAGAATGAAAATAATAGAACAGAAATCACTGAAAGTACGAAATACATACACTCTAAATGTACATTAGCTGCAATAAAACTTTTTTTGCTAGCGGCTTTACGTCGCACCGACACAGATATGTCTTATGGCGACGATGGGATAGGAAAGGCATAGGAGTTGGAAAGAATCGGCCGTGGCCTTAATTAAGATACAGCCCCAGCATTTGCCTGGTGTGAACATGGAAAACCATCTTCAGGGCTGCCGACAGTGGGATTCGAACCCACTATCTCCCGGATACGAGCTCACAGCCGCGCGCCGCGCAATAAACCTATTACCGGTGTTAAATATACATTAGGCCAGTCTAACGATTTGGAAAGAGGAAACTCTTTATACCTCGTTGTGCCTGTCAATAACCGACACGTAAATGTATTTTTATTTTTTATTTTACAAAATATGGAATGTACTTTCTTCTTCGCAAGTAAAACTGCCGTTTCATGTTCATTTTGAAGTTCTCCAGGAAAATGTTTTTATATTTAAATCTCTTAAACGGACATAGGTCTATCTTTTAAAATATTATAAATTGCCTGGTCATGTTTTAGGTGGTTTATTACAAAGGCAACCTTCTGTCGCTCATACATTCAAAGTTGTGAAATGCGCGGCACGTTAGGACTCGGGCAAAAGGGAAATGTTCAATAAATGTCCAAGTTCTTTGAAAACATTGGACAAATGGCTAGGTATACTATTGATAGGGGAGCTGCCACCTGGGCGATCTAACACCTTCACTTCTGTTATCCCTGAAGATCCTGATGGAATAAGGTGGCAGTAGCATGGGCATTTGACATGCCAAAAGCAAAAAATACCGATTCTTCCAGCGATTTGTTTCACTTTGTCGACCAGCAACAGTTTATTTCTCCCTGAAACTTTTAAAAATTTTGGATAAATCACTCTCACTCACTCCAACACTAGCGACACACTCTTTCACATCTGTGTCACAATTTGAACATGGTCAGTAGCAGAAATGGGTACTCATGCCGTGCTACCCAAGTCCTACACCTTACAAGCAATGGTGTTGAACTGATGGACAAGACAAATATCAAACCTGATCTGGGGTTAGATTCTCAGTGTATCTCAGATATTGGCCTATAGTACATACTGTAAATACGTCCGAGGTACCATGACATACACCATGTTAAATCAATGTAAAACCATTTTGAGCCATGAACAAAAATTCCTTCATCTATATTTCCTTTCAGTACATTTATTTCAATGCAATGCAGATCATGATGAACCAATCCAACTACTGGTGTGCTAGCTGTGGAGACTTCATCATTAATTTGTATTTAAAGCAATTTCTATGTGGGGTGAGGGCATATGATTCTGCTGATGGTGACTCATCTGTTGGATGGGGATGTCAGGCTTGCACAGACCCCTTGATAGGAGTAAGATAAGTGCCAACACCGAGTTTCATCCTCTCCCTACCTCCGTCATACGCAGATGCACAATCGCCCATGAGCATAAGCTACAAAGTCCTTCATGCTTCTGGCCTCGCCAGAGACCACATAACATCATGTAATGGATGAGAATGGTATCCAATTTCATCCCCAGTGAAAGCATGGTGGCTTTATAATAATCTGCTAATACATTTTGACTGTTTCCTTTCTACTACTTACCCTAGTTAATTGCAAATACCAAACCACTTAAGCAGAAGTCATCAGACTGATGGCCATAATTGTAACATAATATTCATAATTTACAGCTGTTTATTGCAGGGACATGCTGCTCATTTTGAGCAGTGCCTATTGGCTCAGTTTTGACATAAGTTTTTCACTCACCTTTGCAGCTGCCATTCAAATCTTGAGCCAGTACCGTAACATGCAAGATTTTCAATGAAACTGTAGATTGATGATCTAACAATCATGAGATTCAGAGTCTTGTGAAAATTTTACATTTTCTGTATTGACCAATATGCTTTTTTAATGTAATGTATTGTAACAGTAAATGTGGTACTTCGGTAGACATGAGACGCAGGGCGTGTACCATTCGTTGAAGTGCGTACAGAGGGAGAGGGTTTGTTTAGAAATAAATCTTAAATTTTTTTCCTCTGAGTTTATTAATAAATTCAAAGTCATGTCACCTCTGTACAGCAGATACAGTAGAAAACGTTCCTCGTCCTAGGGCTGGCGATGTCCTTGGATTCCGGCAGCTCCTTTTCCCATACCAGTGAACCACCATTCATCCCCCGATGGAAGTTCTAGAAAATCCATTCGACGTCTTGAAGATCCATACGATGCTGATGAAGGGCGTTGAGGTAGTCCTCGTGAATGATGAACGTGAATGAACATCGTTAAGCCTTGGGGCGAGTTAATGCAAAGACTGCTTCAGCACAGATGAGAGGAAAGTTTATTAATATTTTAGCAAGGTTCAAACACAAAATGTATCCTTGAGAGTTTGTCACACGGTGAAATGTCACTAAAATTTGTCCCGTGTTAAATGAAAGAAGGCCACTGGACTCATAAAAATAAAAGTCCACTCGAAATTTATCGTCGAATTTTAACAGAGTCACTTAAAGTTTGTGGCACCTGGTACAATGTAAAGTAATGCCGCACGACTTAGTTCTTTGAAGCACTGTTCAACATAATTTAATTGAAAATAAAGATGTTCCACTCGTGAATTAAAACTCATTCACGTATTGATAACAACATGAAATCAAAAGACGAAACTAATCGAGTATTGACAGTCCTCGGTTCGACTGTTCGTAAACTGAATGTTCGTAGAATTGAAATGTGCTGTTTAGTAGAATTGAAATAAACAGTTCACAGTTCATGACCTAAAATATTTACACAGTTCATGGAATGGTAAAGTAAATTTGGATTCAAACACAGTCTCAAAAACTCCAAGTATTTAGTACTCTGTAAGGAGCAAACTGTTCTAAGTCCTGTCCATAACATGAAACTTCAAATTACGAGCACTCGAAAACATTCGCAAGTCTTAGACACTTGTGTAGAATAACAGTCACTTGATAATGTTCAGACGATGCACAATTCATATCACGTCCCGTCGGAGTAAAAAGTTGTCACTCACAGTATAAAGAAATCCGTACAAGTCTATATTCGACGCGATTAGGTTAAAGTCCACGGACTCGAAGATTAATAGCTGCTCGCGAACCGACTGTGTGAACTCCACTGCCTAGCGTGCACATACATACTCAGGCCATACACACTGGCAGCACACTGGCAGCACACTCTGGCAACACACTGGTCTGCTGAGCGAAGCAGTACGTATTTATATCTGATCCGGGCCTTCACATCTCGTTCCATAACTTTATCGCCTCCTGTCAGATTTACGCGAAACTCGGCAGGAACATAGATAAGAGATCGAATTACATGGTGATGTTGTTAAATTTGCTTAATTATTATTGTGGGTAAAGTTATTACCCATAGAATCTCGAAGAACATTCCACATCAGTCTAGGCTCTGTATCTCGGCGAGGCATGCTGTGACGTCACCCACTCTCTACGTCACACGCACACATCTGTTGCTCGCCGTCCAGTCAGTCTTTCGTAGGCGGCCCGGAGCGTAACACGTAAGTTTTTAAAAGTTCTATGACGGGGACTTAGTTTGGTACCGCCGTTACCGGTACAGTATTAAGGAGAAAGTAAGTCAGTCAGCATGTGTTCTTATAACTGACACATCTGTCTGCAAGTATGTATAAATATTATTAATAAAGACATGCAGTTTTATTTGGTACACCTATCTAGTACTTCAATAAGATACTGCTAGTTTACATAGAGAATGCCACAGAGGCAGTCAATGTCCAAGCAAATAGTACTTTTCAGAAAGAGGAAGATAATTGCTTGTTTCATACACAGATATTCATATAGCAAAATATTCCAAGACAGATGTTAGTTGGACCGTGAACTTATTTCAAAGTAAAATGTTAATTACAACAGTGGTAAAATGACTGGAATCTACTGAACGAAGGTTATCAACTTTAATCCTGATTCTGACACTGTGAAACAGTTGATAACCTACCCACATGCACAGGCGCATCAGTATTCTAAGGGCCTAAAACAAATGGGCGTGGTGATGAATCAAGGACACAACGTGCAGGAAAAATGAACAGTACTCAATTTTCTTCATTAGGAAATCACTAAACTCTAATATATTTTTAGAAAGGCAGTAACAATACAAAATTGCTTATTAAATAAAGAAAAATCATAATATACTCATCAAAAATGCTAAGGATATTTGCAGTTTACGTACCAATGTAACATTTATGCTGTATTTATGGTTAGACTCTGAAATGCATTGTGAAGAAGATTCAGTAAAAATTGTGACTGGCAATGGATTTAAATATTTATAAAGTACATTGTCCAGCTCCACGACAAAATAGTTAGCAAGGTCCAAAGGGTCCGGATTTGATTCCCAGATGGGCCGGGGTGTTAACCTTCAACAGTTAATTCCCATTATTCGGGGGATGGGCATGTGTGTGCCGTCTCCAGCATTAGTATTCATCATAGCTAAGGCCCCATTCTTGCAGACACGCGAATCGCCTAATAGGCATCAAGTTAAAAGACCTGCATCAGGCCTCTTCGGAGGCCACACAACATAATTATTATTGCGTACATTGTTTAAATCAATTCAGAGGTGCCAACTTTGAAGTGGATTATCAGTAATTGCCCTCCGTCCCCGAGTAAAATTTCGAGTCAAGTCCAAAGCATATGCCTTCCTTCTTGATAATGACACACCCATTTTGCCCTTCCCTCTAGCAATCTATCGAAAAGTATATCATATTACACGATAACATTTGCACGCAACCTGTTCGTTCTGTGATAAAACATTCCTTGTAGCTTGTTTCTCACGCAGCAGCTGCTTTTCAGTGTAGTTTTTCTTGAAGCATCCTTCCAACTGTGATGACATTTTCGTTTTCTGAACCATAAGCGATACCAGTGCAGATGTGCTTAATGTAGGCCTCACTTCTTTCTCAATATTTCTGTCAACTGTCAGATACACTTAACAAAGCAAATACAACATTACTGAATGATTTGTAGTGGAGAGGAGCAGCGCCTGAGCTCCTTCATTCACAATTAATTTTACAACGGTTATGGGTAGCAAAAGGAAGTCACGATCGAATAAGTATCGTTGCCAACTCACAAGCGTTGAAATAAAGTCGATTTAGGAAAAAGCCTCGAAAGGACTCAACATTTTTCCTTTTCTTTTGTTTCCGTCGGAAATTATATTTTCGTGATAATGTCAGCTTTTCCGTAATAATTTCCCCTTTGACCATAACTCCGTAATCGTGAGGTGAAATCCGTAATAATTACGGACAATCCGTAATAGATGGCACCTCTGAATCATGGCAGCCCTGCCTTCTTCACAGCTAGGGGCATTTGACTCAGAATTCGTAAACAAATCCAGCACACTAGAACTGAAGTGGCGTACAAGCAAACTTGTCAGTGTGACTCGCTTCTATGAACTGAAATACCTCATCCTACACTGTCTACGGCAGATCGTATCACACTAGATAAGCTGACGATAACATTGTTGATATGAATCAAAGTGTTGGTTCCAAGTTGTGGGAAAAGTTACAAGACCCCCATTCAGTAACAGGTGTGCATTGCGCAGGCCATTCACGCAAAACACCACCACCTCAAGAGCAATATATATGAATTTAAGCATGGAAACACCCTATACACATAGCTGTTACTCTGTGGCACGAGCTTTGAGACAACAGAAGAGTTATTGTAAGTACCCAAACTGTGCGCAAGAGACACCATGAAGGGGAGCTAATCAAGATAACCCCCCTCAGGACTCCTCCACATGGTGGATTGCATTCTATGGGCTAGAGCAAATTAGACTTGGGCACGAGATCAATGATCCAGAACATGGTTCACTGATGAAGTGAGAATTGGTACCTCCCCGCGTGTGTGGACGGCAAGAGAGGAACGCTACAATGAATTGTTCTCGGTAGAATGTCACCAACATCTTGGAGGTTCGGCGCTATCCTGGACGGCATTGTTTCACCACTGGTTCACATTCAACGTGACGGCTGATGTGTACAACGCAACACTCTCCGACCCATAGCAAGTCATTTTGCAGAGACTGTAGGAGATGTATTTACTCTATAAGACGATAATGCTTGTCCACATCGTGCAGCAGCTGTGAACATAGCTGGAAGGATATGTGATCGGCAGAATGGACTGGCCAGCATCTTCCCTGGACATGAATTGCATAAAACATGCGTAGACCCTTCGTAGAGTAGCAATTTCAAACCATCAACATCCACCACTACCGATTCAGGTCCCTTCCTAGAGTAACAATTTCAAACCATCAACATCCACCACTAACGATCTAGGTCCTAAAACATGCTGCCATCAAGAGTTGGGATTGTTTGCCTCAAGAAATGTTCAATAATTTGGTACTGAACATGTTCCGCTGTATTCAAGAGTGCCACAAGTTTCGTAGAGGACAAAAACGCTATTGACTTGTGGGTGCATTAAAAACTGTCTTTAATTTGTGGGGTTTAGTTGAATACCAAGTGTTTTAATTTTAACACTGGATCGTAAGTTATTGAGTATATTTTCATTGTACTTATTATTCTAAGTTTCACATGAAGCAATATGATATCGGTTCTATTTGAAAGCAACAGAAACTGGTATACACTGAACATTTTTGACGGGTGTATTACAGGGACATTAATAATATATATATTATACATGCATACATTATAATTAATTACAAAAGCAATCAGAATACTCTAGCATTAAGTCACTGATCTCTATACCTGGATGGCTGGTGGCTTGGGGAGCAGTAAGCCGAATAGAAGATGACTGGCGTAGTAAGATGGCAGCGAGCGCACGGTGCAGTAGACCACGAGGAGCGTGCTTACTTTGTTTATGCTTAGTTCAGTGACGCCAGGCCTCTTGATTGTAGTTCCACGAGTGTTCTGTGCTGTGTTATTGCAACGTAAATAGTAGTGTATTTTACGAATTAAGGTTCGTTGCCTTGTAGTATACTTGTGGATTACAAGATTCAATTTAAATATGTATGTGTTTATCTGAAATATGAATGAAGAGACATTCTACGGGGTATTAACATACCGCAGTGTTCAGCTTATGGATGTACAAACAGAACCGATCAGCAGAAGGAGAAATCATTTCATCGGGGAGTTTTATACTGTAGATAAGAATCTTCCTAGGGCAGTGTTTTGAGTTTTAGGTTTATTGTATCTTATTTCGCATATTCCGGGAGCAAAATGGCAATTAATTTTTGTAGGTTTCCTTTCTCGAGACCCGAACATCTAAGATCATCGATTAGGAGTATCAGGCGGGAGAATTAGGAGCCTTCTAAAACAGCTGTTCTCTGCTCGGATTTCTTAGAGGAAGACTGTTTTGATAGAAATGGACAAACTGAGACCGCCTCTGTGGTGTAGTGGTTAGCGTGATTAGCTGCCACCCCCGGAGGTCCGGGTTCGATTCCCGGCTCTGCCACGAAAATTTGAAAAGTGGTACGAGGGCTGGAACGGGGTCCACTCAGCCTCGGGAGGTCAACTGAGTAGAGGTGGGTTCGATTCCCACCTCAGCCATCCTCGAAGTGGTTTTCCGTGGTTTCCCACTTCTCCTCCAGGCAAATGCCGGGATGGTACCTAACTTAAGGCCACGGCCGCTTCCTTCCCTCTTCGTTGCCTATCCCTTCCAATCTTCCCATCACTCCACAAGGCCCCTGTTTAGCATAGCAGGTGAGGTCGCCTGGGCGAGGTACTGGTCATTCTCCCCAGTTGTATCCCCGACCAAGAGTCTTAAGCTCCAGGACACTGCCCTTGAGGCGGTAGAGGTGGGATCCCTCGCTGAGTCCGAGGAAAAAGCCGAACCTGGAGGGTAAACAGATGATGATGATGATGATGATGGACAAACTGTACACCTTAGAAGTGATGTACAGCCAACTGTTTTCAATTTTACTGAACATTAACTGCAAGTAAAGATTTACTTAATTTTTTTTATTTCTCATAATTAAACTGACGATTTCGATGAAATAATTGATGTGACCTTATAACAATCTTATAAAATGAAGTCTGGAGGAATTCTAGACCTTATTTACATCAGTAATAATTATGGGTTTCAGACACTGGAGTGGTGGGAGAAGGGAAAGTGTGGTGGGTGTTTAGAGCTATCCCATTATACTATTCGTGGTATTTGGGACTCTTTTAACTGGTGTTACATATTTCTTATGGTAACTATCAATATCGCTTTGCTAGCTGAATTTAATTAAAGAGGTCTGTAACAGTAAATTAAGCTGCAGGTAATGTGATATACTGACAAGTTTTGAATATTTGCTGGTTTTATAAATGTGTACATTTGCTTCAATGATATTTTAATTTGATAAACTGCGCGTTATTTCATGGAAACAGGAAACAGAAATTCATTATCAAGCCCCGATTACGATATGTCGAATCTAGGCCTGTATATTGAGCTACGTTTATAGGTACATCATTTTAAGAATGCATAATTTCGTGGCATACATGTATACAATTTACATCAATGTTTCCAGAAACTGGTTTTCACTCGTATTGTGTTACCGATCGCTAATTGCATTTATTCAGCACCTAAGTTAATATATGTCGGCTGTTATTATACACTCATGTTTATTGTTATCCCGGAGATTTACTGACCTCGGAATGACGTGTCAGTGATCCCAATGTCCTTATGCTTTGAGTGAACATGCCTCTATATTTTTAATTATTCCAATGCGCCATTAATTGCGACTTAAAATTGACTATATTATCATTGCTTCCCCATAAGGAGAGCTCTAGGTTGGGTACGCCAACATGGCGAACCGCGCGCTCAACTTGGCGTACTTTCTCCTGCAGCGGAGACCTGCCATCAGCGATCCATGTATAGAGATCAGTGCATTAAGTACATTCAGCAATACAATATTTACAGAGAATGAAAATATTACAGCAAACATGAAAGTTCAAATATACATACATTAAATTTACAAACAAAAATTATATCACACCTGCCAATAACCAACTGTTAAATGCACACGAGGAGCGAACATTCAAATAATATTTTCTCCCCAAAATAATATTTGAAAAAAACGAAACAGTAATGTACAGCATTATTTTCAGCTTATTAAGGACTTTCAACTTGTGAGCTTACTTTGATTTTAAACATGAATCTTCGCTAGAAAATACAGTAAAGGCAATATTTCAATCAATCGGGCATGTTTTCGGTTACACCTAGCTTTGAGTTAACAGTCTTTTGGACTGTAATTGAATCACCACATTCTGGCAATTAAGGTGCCTGGTGTCCAGGCTGCTTGAAATTTCTGCTCTTGATTTAATAAGTGAAGCTAATACAGGAAGCAGGGAAATGAAAGAGGAAGTGAGCAAGTTGGCCGCGTGGTTAGGGGCACGCAGCTGTGAGCTTGCATTCGGGAGCTAGTGGGTTCAAACCTTACTGGCGGCAGCCCACAAGATGGTTTTTCTCTGGTTTCCCATTTTAACACCAGGCAAATGCCGGGGTTATACCTAAATTAAGGCCACGGCCGGTTCCTTCCCACTACTAGCCCTTTTCTATCCCATCGTCGCCATAAGGCCTATCTGTGTCGGTGTGACATAAAGGCAATCGAAAAAAGAGGAAAAGGTCAGGTGGTGACAGGCGTACAATAGCCAGTTATTCAGCTCCTCACGGGTGCAATGTTTTTCATTCCCTGCAAGCATTCTGGTAACACTTTATACTGCTGCCAGGTAATGCCTAAATGAGATACACCACAGGGTGGTCGAAAACAACAGGAACCGGGAATGTGAGCATTTGAGTGTTGGTCAACCTGATAAATATTTTGAAAAAAGTAATTCAGTATCTCACGTCGTACTTTTATCAGCTGTTGAAGGTCAAATGGACAATGCGAGGCATTATTGCTAAATCTGCACGTGACTTGATACTGCTTGAAAGCACCAATCGAATAAAAAAATCGCCAGGGGAGGAATTAGACCCTGAAACTCTGAGCGGACAGTATTGCACCATAGCAAGTATGCTAAAGTGACACCAGCTGAATCCATGGTGTGCTTGTCTTTGATGCTGATTGCTCATCATTGGTACCTGAGGGGCAATAGAAAATGTTCATAGTGGACATGGACTCGCACTATAACGCAAACCTGCCGTCCTGTCAGCATCGATTCATCAACTGGTGCTGTCAAACTGGCCTTAACCATGTGCAGATTTAGTAACACCTTCTCCTAAAGCCCATTTGAATTTGCCCATGTCGTGATTGATTTGCTAACTTCGGCAGCTGCTAAATTGACAACAGTGAGGAATATGGTTTTATTTATCAGTACGGCCAATACTATAATGCTCATGCACCTGGTTCACTTTGTTACCAACCACCCTATATATTCAAAAGCCAATTAAATCCTACAAAGAAAGTAGGGGGAGGCTACTTATCCTCAGCATAATACTCTGTATAACTCTCAAAGGCAACAATAATTTAAGTGTGAAAATCAACTTGTTGGAATAACAAAAACATGCCAAAATAGTCTCAGAACATTGCCAATAAAAGTGCATGAAAGTGCTAAGAGAGTTGTAAAGAAAACGCACAATCGGATTCTCAATCAGCTGAATCTCAAAGTTTGACTGTTAGAAATCTAGAGCAGTTTCTAATTTCACACACATTACAGTCAAGGAAATGAACAGGTACTGTGTTAATGTGTATGGTTTAAGAAACTACAGATTCAAAGATAAAAGTGAGCAAAAACATGAGTCTCTGTTAAAAAGGGGCATGAAAAGTCAACGCATTCGCTGTACTGAATTGATGGGGCCATTATTGATTCAAAGTATTTCAAAAGACAAATAATGTTATAAACATTAGCATGATTTTAGGAAAGGCCTCGGCCATGAACTTATTCTTATAAAATAATAAAATCTCTTTCCAGCCACAAGTTGACTTAAATGATTTACTACCCTATGTATTTCAAAGACTTTGAGCAAATCTTTTCAGAGTGAGGGGTCCAGAAAAATGTAGACTTTTTTGATAGTCAATATTAATGACACACCTTACAAACCTTGCATGGAGGGAAGTTCATTTTCCGTGTTCAAATTGACCCCCATTACCAGCCACACCACGTCGATGCCGCTGAACTGCTGACCGAACTACGGCCGTCAGGGTTGCCAGTCTGATAGCCACACAGGATGAGGACGCCTCAATGGCTTTTCGTAGCTCGTTCAGTGTAGCTGGCTTCTGTCGATAAACATCATTTTTCAACATCCCCCATATGCAGAAGAGGTGTGAGGTCTGAAGGCCGTGGTGAGTACTCAATACTCCAAGTAGGCTCTGAGACCTCTGTGGTAGTAAGGTGAAGCGCCACCTTGTTGTAGGTAATATCTTTCATTTCCAAACACCTCTCGGAAGGCAGGAAAAACTGATGTTCGTAGCACATGAAGATACACCTCACCAGTTACGGTACGTTGAAAGAAGAACAGGCCAATCAAACCGCGCGATGACAGACCATACCACACATTAACACCAGGTAGATTAATATGTTGTCCACGTGAACGTGAGGATTTTCAGGAGCGCAGTACACGCAGTTGTGGAGGTTTACAGTACCGTTCAGTTTGCATTGCGCCTCGTCTGACCAGACAATCATCCCTGCAAACCGTTCATCTTCATGAAGCATGCTTTCAAACCACTCGCAGTACTCCATACTTCGATCCGGATCGCCCTCGTTCATAGCATGCCACGATCTTGGAACGTACACTTTCCACTTTACAGCCTTCAGAATTCATCGTACGGTTAATCGGCTTACCCCGCTTCATAGATTTTTGAGGTGACCTGGTAAAATGTTGCAACACAGTAGCGCTGTAAGCTGGATTTGTTGATGTTTTCCGTCAGCCAGACCTTTTCTTATGCACATCCTGAACAGTACCGTCGGCTTCAAATTTATCCCGGATACGATAAATTGCTGTACGTGTTGGCGGCCGACTTCCGCACACATTACGCCATTACCGCTGTACCTCCATGTTTTCGTACTTCCAGTACCACTTCAATATGGCCTTGCGTTGTTCAAACGACAATCTTACTTCATTCACTGCTGCACTGTCATCTGCTGGAAAACGCGCGCCAAGATTGTTGCGCCATTCACGTGATCACCATCTCTTCAGAATACAATGGACTACGCTACTGTGCAAGAATTGCAGTGATACGTCATTTTGTTCCAAAGATATTAACTATCAAAACGTTTCTTCATTTTTTTGGATCCTCCGTAGAACTTGTGACTGGTAACAGTTTATTTCATAAAGAATTAATAAACTTCGCCTGTATTTTAACAAAGACTGTAAAAGCCTAGAAGATATTACAGAAAAAGAAAATCTATCTCATTTCACATGGTACAGGCCAAGCTACTGCCCTTCAAATAATATTAATTTTGTATACATCTGTCTCACTTGCTTTCCTCCTTCTTTCTCAGATCTGCTTCTACAAACATGATGCAGTCTACAGGTAAAATACTGATGCAAAATTAATTTAATGGGCGAGGCATAATGAGATTCCTCACCTGGTTCCACGGCAGTGAACAAATGATCAAATTCGAAAAATAAACAATTCGGCAATAAACTTAACACCTCAGTCTGCAGTTTTAACATTACTTTTCTTTCATGCTTTCCCAGTAGTTCATAATTATTTCTAAAACTGTTTCAGCAATTTTACATAGTTTTACTACATCTTGAGATGGCAAGAGAACCATTCACATTCCTTTCTACTGCTAATCTACTTCCGTACGTACTACTATTAGCCAATAGAACCTCCAAACATTGTAAGCATTTCAACTTCTTAGATGCCTGACAAACTACACTCCCTGCAATGTACTCAACTACATTATCAACATATATACTAATTGAATCATAGTTACGACTAAAATAGTCATGATCCATTTCCAGTGCATTTAACATAAATCTGTTGTCGATTGCATTCTGAAGAGAACTGAAACTACTGGCAGGGATAATGACATCACAATCAGGCAGACTTTGATGGGCTAATAACACCTTTCTCCAACAGTTCATTAATACACTTCCTCATAGCGGCGAGCTTAGGAGGGGAGCAACTGAAAGGAGGGTGTCTGACGGGAGTACGATCTTTCAGTTCAATGCAGTACGAAACTCTTTCGCGCATCCTAGTTTGGCAGTAAGTACCTCAGGGAAATCTTATGGAAGATCATTGAGTACGGAGACTTGATTGCTGGAAAGATCGGATGGATCGATAAGGGGACCGCCGTTTGATACAAAGCATAACGGATTATTATCTGTGAGATTCTCAAAAGGGAAAATTTCGTTTGATCCAAAACGAAAAGCAAATGAACAGCTGATGAAATCGATAGATAACCCGGTGGCTAACATGAAATCAGATTCAAGGATGAGGGGAACAGTCAGATCGGGAACAACGTTAAAATTCCAGTCCCAAGAAAAATTACGAATTTTGAAATGGATACGAACACGTCTTATGGGACACATGCGATGACCATCGGCAGACACGTGGGTTGTGGAACATTCACTATCTCGAAGATATTTCAATATGGATGTAATGCATAACCTCTTCTTTAGAGCTGGTGAAGAAAGGAACTAACTGCTGCATTTAGTTCTGTTCAATTCCAAACGTTGCGCCAGCTGATGTGATAGTGGCTCCATGGTGCAGTGCTGAAGGTTGCGTGACAAAGGAAATATGATATCTATCTGCGCAGTTCGTATATAGCAGAGTTTATTGTGTGTAAAATAGTATTTTTGAGGGTTTTCTGGAATTATTTAGCAAAACTATGGAGTTTGAAGAAGCACAGATGAGCTAGATATTCTAGATAGAGGTAAGAAGCGGAAGGGAAGACCTGAAAAGTGAAAGTGTAATATTGGGGGAAGAAAAGATAGTGAAAGGGCAAACCTACACCAGTTGTTCAGGTAAACTAATTGATGACAAAAAATCATTATTCCAATATGTGAGTGCAAACTCCGGCAGTGTTATCTGAAGTTCACAGAAAATGGTCAATTTGTCATTCTCTCGAAATTTCATGATTTCAACAACAAAAGTGAACAAGACCTTCATCGACAACGGCTCATGGAAGCTTTTGACATTAAACGCCGTTCCGATAAAGCAGAACACTCAAACAAAACGAAACAAACTAGAGTAAGCTTTAAGTTCTATGTACGGCATAACTCAAACCGCATAGAAATTTGCAGGAAAGCTTTTATAAACCTTCACTGTATATCACAGAAAAGGTTTTTCAGGTTAACTTCTCTTTTAATATCAGGCTCCAGACCAGAAGATGGCAGGGGTTACAACAAGAAGACCCATGCAATTCCAGGAGATATCTGCAAAGATATTTATGATCACATAAGTTCATTCCCTGTTACTACTTCACACCACGGAGGAAAATAAGTAAAATATCTGCACTTTGAATTAAATGTGAAAACCATGTACAACCTCTTCAAAATATCTCATTCTGGAACGACAGTTAAATATAGTTTTATTTATCATACTTCAATGCCAATTTTAATTTAAAGTTTGGGAGAGCACAAATTGATGTGTGCAGCACGTGTGAAGAGCTACAAACTAAATTGAAATCGCCTCATCTCTCTGAATTAGTTAAACGTATGGCACAGGGTAAACTGGACATTCAGCCAGAAGTTTTACAAGGAGCTACAGAAGTGTAGAGAACTAGCTGCCAGGGATGACTCGGTGTGTGGACTAGTCCTCGACTATACGCAGAACTTGTCTGTCCCATGCATCCCAGTGCAAGAAGTGTTTTACTTGAGACAGTTATCTGTGTTCGTTTTTTGTATAACAAATCTGAAGGACAACAGTTCTGTTATTTACTTGTACACCGAAGGAGATGCGAAGAAAGGTGCTAATGAAGTGTGTACGTTCTTGTGTTGATCTTAAGAAACTGACTCAATTCATTCCACCCGACGATGACATACAGACATTTTATGAAAGACTTCTGCAATGGCCTACCACAAATACCTGTAACATTGATGATAATGATGATGATGATGTCTAATGTGTGTACAGTTGTATTTCAGAAGTTGCAATTTATAAGTTGAAGAAATAACAATAACATAATATAACACGCCAATTGTTGTCATATAATCTCAATCAGAATTAAAAGGCACTAAGTACAATGCATTCATGTCTAGTTTATAACTATTAAAATACACAATGGCAAAAGTTACTTCTATTTTTTATACTCAGTGGTCCTTTCTGTACAACTTGGAAAAATGAAGTACATGAAAGTTTTAAAACTGTAATAATCAAACAGTTTTTATCGGTTTACCAGAAAGTACTCAATGCGTAATTAGTTCCTTTTACGACTCACCGATTCAAATATATATAATGAGAGGAGACGCATTTCTCTCAACTGTAGCAGCACCACCTATGGAGAAGGCGTCGCAATAAGATTCGTGACGTCACAGCGCTAAGGCCGAGAACGGGCCATGGGCGTATGTCATGCTATTCGCAACTTAAACACTTAGACCGAATTATTTCAGTTCAAATCTACAGTTCAATCTTTATTTTTACCGAGCAGTTACCGTACCAAAACATGCAAGATGTATTACTGATTATTTCTAACGTAAGGATTTTCGGAAAATACAACCAATGTTTAAATAATGAAATTTTACGCAAATAGGTACCCGGCTATCCCTATACTTCGTTTGGTAGTTTGAATAATATTCATATTCTGTTCAAGAGAAAACTGAAATAATCAGTAACCCACAGATTTTACAGTAGGTACTGATGAATTCATAGGCTAAGATATTTCATAAAACAATTTCTAAACAAGAACAGCAGCATCTTAAAACACACCAACTATAAGAATGGTATGCATACTCAATGACTCCACATATTTGCCTTAATAACAAAATACAGTACATGACACACAAGCTTACCTCTAAAACATGAACAATTTCAAACACACCAACTAAAAACTGGCATGCACACTCAATCGTACTATAATTACCTTATCAATGAATGAAGTTCAGTAGGGGTCTACATGGCATAGACATCAATGTAGAAGTTTAAAATACCAATTACTGACAGTTGCGTAGAGCATTTGCAGAAATATCAGATAAGTTAATTTACAAACTAGTTGTCTGCTTTTAAGTTTAGTCATAGTTCTTACACTAAAAGCAGTCTGTACTCTATTTACAAAATGATTGTCATAAACAGCACTAAACACTATAATTCACTGCTGGGCGAGAGTTTTAGATTTAGCATCATCATTGAAGTCATTTACAAAATCATTGATCAATATATTGCTAGCTGTATGAAGAATGATCCGTTGAATGAGATCTGTCATATGACTGGGGCACTTGTGGCCCATAAAAGTGTCAGAGGGCAAACATTTCATAGCTACTTGTAACTAGTGATGAGCGATACCGTGATTTGTGAGTCACAGCGTGATTTGATATCGTGATTTTCTGGTATCAGTGATTTTTAGTCGTGACGTGATCACAATCACCGCATTGTCATCGCTGCTTGTTATTTGTAGCTTGTGATCAACAGAATGCCTTGTTATTGTGACTAGGCTATCTCTGTGTAAACATTTATAAGAAAATCAGCCACCTAGGGATTTTTATTTAATAAACAGCCTACATTTTGGTTGCATTACAGACACGACCGTTGCCAATTTACTTCTAGGCGTACAAATATAATCATTTTATTATTTACAATAGTTTTTGTAGGCATGCCGAAGTTCAACCAATATGTCAAGGAAAAAATTGGATCAGTATTGGCAACAGTCCTGTCCTATACTGTAACCGATTATTTGGTATGTGCTAGGAAATGAAATTCTACACATTTATCTGGCACAAGTGAAAAATATAATGTTGAATGACTATTCTCAGCCACCTAATGTAAGGTTCACGATACCAGTGCACCTTTCCCAAGATACCAGTACCGGCAGTAATTTAGAAAGATGTAAGGTATGGAAAGGCGTTGACCCAGCTGCGTGAGAGCAATCGGGAAGCTACAATGAGCAGCGGTCTCAGAGGCAAGGCAATACAGTTGAGGGATGTGACGTGCTGACCACACGGCTAATATCTGCAAGCCTAGAGCTGGGCAGCAGCTGTTATTGAAAGCCAAGATCTTTCGAGGCCTGGAGTGTTCTTGTTCTTAATTAACTTTAGAGTAATACTGGTTTAAATGAAATAATTCACAATTACAAATTTTATTCATTAGCTATTCCTTATCTTAGTCTGTAATTTCCATCACATTATTGCGTTTTAGATTTCACAAGAGAAAAAATGCCACCTTCAGCAGCATGCTGATAGTGCCAGTCACAAAGCAAAATCAACCATGAAAAGTAACATTGGACAGACTCTGCTCACACGAAGTATACCTCCCACAATCCACAGTAGTTTCTATGCTCATATGTTTAGAGCCTTAGTTGCTGAAAATATCCCCTGGAATTCTGTGCATAGTACTGTTTTCAGAGATATGTTTACAGAAATACACCAACAACACATACCTTCAACATCTACATTAAATAAAAACTACTTAGATATAGGAGGTAATTTTGTCAGTCACGGAGGATATTTGGGAGTCCTTACATATGGTTGTATGTGGACAAAACCAGCAACTCTGTGGGCAGGTATATTGCTAATCTTATAGAAGGAAAACTAGAACCCAATTGGCGTTTACTGCTCTCCTTCTTTGCTCTAAGCAGCTTCAAAAAATAGAGCAAAGCATTGTATACATCATCAACAAGGGGTTCCAATTGTTGTATCCTTGGAGTGTTGGTGGTTATAAAGTCCTTCTCCTTGTCCCCAATGCTGTTTCCTACATGATTGCTACTCTACCTCTCGTTAAAACTTTCTACCCTTCTTTAATGTTCATGTTACCTGCATGGCCCATGCTTTGCATAGACTCACAGAAACAGTTAGGGCCAAGTTGCTTGCAGTAAATAATCTGATTTCAACAACGAAGAGTGTGTTCTGTAAGCTTCCATCAAGAATAGCCATCTTCTGAGAGAAATTCCCCTCTATTCCTTTTGCACCACAGCCAATCATCAGCCATTGGGGTTCCTCAATGGAAGTTGCCCTGTACTCTATATGGAACATCTGTGATAGACAATATACCTTTTACAGAAAACTCTGCATATGTGTCATATGGGCAAAGATCTGCTAAAGGATTATTCCAGTGTCCAGAGAGACATTGCATATATTCAGGCAAATTTTTTATTTCTTCCAGTCAATCATTACCAAAATTAGAAAAAAAGTAGAGTCACAAACATATATTTTTTGATGATGATGATGCTTGTTGTTTTAAGGGGCCTAACATCGAAGGTCATCGGCCCCAGATATATTTTGTAATTGAGGAAGCTGAGAATATTATCCAAAGTACTAGGGGTAAAGTAGGGGATAAAATAAAAGACAGTTGGGCTGGTGTACTGCAGAAGAATATAGGTAATTCAGTGCAGTGCAGAATAGGGTACATCAAGTAATGGATGGGGGAAAAGTAGATCTACGTAGTAAAATTGAACTGAAAAATGTAGGTAAATTTTGCTATGCCCCTCCAACATCTGCGAGTATAGAGGATATATTTTTCTGCTTTTAAAATTATTTTAAAGACAAAAGACGCAGCCTGACTGTGGAACATTTGGAGAAGATTATTTTTATGTACTGTAAAGCAAACTACGACTGAAAAGTGCAGTAGGAATGCTCCTCACAAATAAATACACATACCGGTACTCCGCATTTACACCGTTATGGGATGCCTACAGTGTTGTAATTGTGTTCAATAATTTCAGTACAGTACTGATAAAAAATGTTTCCTAATCCATAGCTGTTTGTAATAAACGCCCGTTTAATTATGCCTTCATTTTGCAACTATTCCTGTTTATAAAGGGTAGCCTATACCACATTACTGTACTTAAAGTAAAAACAAATATCACGTTACGTTGTAGGTTTATATTGTCATATTTTAAAGTCTATTTTCTGCCTATTTTTAAAGCATATTTGAAGTGATTATATTCTCTTTTATAAACCTATTTACTTGTTTAAAAGGCGATTTTATGTGCCTAAAACAATTTTTTTAGAGCCTAAAATCCCAGGTCTGTATCATCAGATACATACCGATTGTTGATTACTGCTTTCTGGCAAAGCAAGTGAGAGGTGCTTGCATTCCAAATGTTTATTCAGATTTGAAGTACTTCTTTTTAAGACAATTTCTGTTTTCACATATTACATAATTGAAGTTTTCATCCACTTCTTTAAAGAACTGCTACAAGTCACTATTCTTCCTCCTTCTAGAAAACGCAATTTCGGTCAACATGCCTCCTACTGAGCTCCAGTGACAATATGTCCCCAGGCATTTCAAAAAACAGGAGAAATACATGTTTGTTACTATTCTAGGAGAGTCCCGTGTATCACGATTTTTTTGAAAGCGCGCTTAAAAATAATACCACACTGCGAGTCAACTGACAATTTCCTAAAACTGATATTGCAAGTGATGCCGAGGATTACAAGTGTTCAGTTGTTATTATAATCGGGAGGAATGTGCTCAGTTCCTATAAATACATTATAAACTGAACGATATGTTGATGTTCTTAAAAAATGAAATTAACAAATGTCCATACTGTTGGTAATCATGGTGATGCTCCTTCCTTGAACGCATCGCTTCGCGAGGATACCGTTGCGGCAACATATGTCGTGATATCACGACTGATCACAACATCGATCACAGTCACAGTTTAGGTAGCAACATTCTAGTTCGGTATATGGAGTTAAGAGTGCGCACGGTGATCACTTGAAGTGAAATCTTGAAATCACGGCTGATCACAGTGATAGCGTAGAAAGTAACAGTCGTTACTCGTGATTTGTTGATATCAGTGAAAAAATCACAGTTCGTGAAATATCGCCCATCACTACTTGTAACAACACATTCAAGTGACTGGAATGATGTAGAAATTGTGTTTTGAAATCCTTCCGTGATAGTTTATTCATAATTATGAAACAGTAGATGTGCAGAGTACCACATCACTGTGTGGATGACACAATCCTCCCGTCATTTGCATTTATTGTGAATGGGCAGCAGCACCATCACATCTTTCATTGCAGATAAAAACTTCACAGTAATCACAGCTGTATCTTTTCATTATACCATAGGAATAGTATCCACTGATGTAATATAACAGAGGCCAATATTCTTCTTCAATGCCATCCACATCATTTTCATCTGTTGTACATTCCACAAATACACCAACGTCACACTCCTTGTCTTCTGCACAGTCAGCAATAGCATCATCCAGCTCCATAACAGACTGAAGTCGCAATTTATTTTCAAATTCATATATTTGTCTGAGAGATATATTGTACTGACTACCTGCAAGCTGATAATATTTACCAAACCGAGCTTCCAAGTTATCCGTCTGCACTTTTCCAGGCAAGAAAGAGCTGTGGCCTTTATCAATAAGAAAGTAATTTGCCATTTCTGATAAACCCTTTGCAGAGAGAGCCAATGCAGGTTGTGCCTCTTTACTGAGTCTTCCATAAGAATTGCTCGACCTCCAATTATCTAACCATTGCACTAACTTCTCCAAATACTCAATATGACACGAAACTGTGGTTATAGTCTCCTGAAAAGGACTCCTGAAACGTTTACCTTTCCATAGGGTTATGACATTTACTACGTCCCAGCACGTACAGATTATTTATATAAAATTTGCTGTACTTTCCCAGCATTCCAAGTTCTTCTTAGCTCCTATTCCCTTCAGGGCAATAGCTAGTGGATGGTTAAAAAATGTAATGCCAAGGGAAACATTCCGACGTTCCAAATTTGTTGGATGCAAAGCTTTCAGTGTCAGGACCCATATTTTAGAAGATTCTTCTTTTGTAATGAATGCAGATGTTTCAACTCACTAAAAAATGCATCTTCTCATAGTCAATTATGTCTGCGAAATAGAGTTGCTGGTCCTTTGCATTTAACCAGTTATTTCGAATACGGTGTACGCAGTGGCGGCTCGTGAAAAAAATCATCCTACGTGCTACAAAAAACGCTAAATACGTTGTTTTCAATCTTCAGTGCAAATAGGATCTTGGAAATATAGATCCTCACTAAGAACACTAGTTTAATTTCACTTGATATACACTGTAGTGGATAAATAATTGGATAAATCTCCGTATGAACTTTAAAACTAACACAGTGATAGAAAAACACACACCAAACCAACAATATAACCGCGAGATTAAACACCGCAGAAAGCAACTGAAAGTGCTGCCAACCAACTGAATCATTGAGACCTCCTCTATTACCAGCATTATTTACTTTCTAATGCGGGATAAAATTTAGGGTCAGTCCAAGATTCTTTCACTCACGTACGAATTCCTTATTTTTGACACAAAAGGAAGATGGATATTGGTTGGTTACCTTAATAACAATGTTATATTTGCGATAGATTGCCCCCAGTTACGCTGTACATTTGAGCTCGGACGATGCTGCTCTCTAGTGGCAGATTCGCTTATCACGTTCAACATCAGGGTAGCAGGAGGCATCGAGCACTTCTACCCCCTTGTGGGAGGACAAGTAACTATAGACGGGATCAGTGAAAGTTGATCCCGGTTGATGGTATACTCCACCGGCTACGGGGAGTGTTGCAAACTTGGCTGCGCCTGCGTATTGCTTCCTCCAGGCTACAGGCCAAAGCTCATTTCACATGAGCACGAGAGGAGTTCCCCGGGAGAACAGAGCTAGGTGTTCGACAGATCTCGTCCTGATTTGATTTGATAATTATCTGTCCGATAGAAAACAGTATGTAGTGCTGAATAACTGTAGGAGCTCAGCAATTAGGGTAACCCATGGCGTTCCACAGGGGTCAGTATTAGGGCCGATTCTCTTCCTAGTCTACATCAACGACATTGCAACTTGCCGTTTGAAAGGACGTATCACACTGTATGCCGACGACACAAACTTGTTCTATACTGGATGCAATATAGACTCCATTGTTAAGGATATGCAGGAAGACCTCCATACTCTGTGCTTTTGGTTTCAAGCAAATAAATTAACTATTAATGTGCAAAAGACTAATTATATGATAATGACAAAACAAGGTCAGAATGAAATCCCACACAGTAAAATATATATACAGAATACTGAAATAAAACTGGTTAGAACTGCCAAATATCTTGGATTGGTGATTGATAGGAACTTGAACTGGACAGACCATGTTGAATACATTACTAAAAAGATCACACCTGCTGCAGGAATTTTAAAGAAACTTAGTTATCTTATCCCACAACATCTTCTAAAACAGATCTACTACTCTTTAATTCATAGTCACCTACAATGTTTGAATGTAATCTGGATGCGCTGTAAGAAGTCTGACTTGAATGAGCTAATTGTAGTACAAAATAGAGCTGTTAGAAATATGCTTAATCTTCCCTACTTAACACCAATAAAATATCTATACCTGTGCTAAAATACCACCCCTAAGCATGAGTGCAGAATTCAATACAGCTGTACTCATGTATAAAATAAAACATAAATTTATACAACACAACACTACATATACTCTGAATTCTGACAACCATCCATATAGTACTAGGCATGCAAATGACTTTGCCTTATACAATGTTTGCTCTTATAAATATGGTATAAACAGCTTGAAGTTCTCGGCGATCCAGTTATTTAATAACATCCCTGTGGAGATAAAAACAGCACCAACTTTGGCAAAATTCAAATAAAGAGTCAAGCATTATTTTTGTTGTCATTTAAGACATTCTCCCAAACAATCTTGCAAACTGTCCGGAACTATTCTTCTACCTCTACAACTTTTATATTACGTAAATGTAAATACTCTGTAATCTGCTCTTGTACCTCTGCAACTCTGTGTTATGTATATTTACTGTAAATACTCTGTAATCAATTCCTGTACGTCTGCAACTTTTATGTTATGTAATTGTAAATAATCTGACATCTATTCTTGTACTTCAACAACGCTTATGTTACCGGTATGTAAATGAAAATACTCCATAATCCATTCTTGTACTTTGCAACTTTCATGTTATGTAAATGTAAATACAGTCAGAAATAATTCTCTGTAATCCTCATATTGAGGATGTACATATTTTATATATTGTATCTATATATATATAAGCAAGTCGGGCTGGAGCGATGTATATATAAATATTTAAAAATGAAAAAAGACGTGAATTAATGAGGCACTTCCAGAAATCTCAGAAATTTGAAACTTGGTACGGGAGAAACTGATGACCCCAGGATCCCTAGAAAAATCGGAAATTCTCAAAATTTCCTGAACGGGGCACGCTGGGGGGGGGCGCAAATTTTGGGCTCAGCATAAGAACACAGTCGTATAGTATATCTAAAACGATAACCTATAGGTTTCGTGGGCTTAGATATTTTCGGGAATATACTCATTTTTATCCTCCATCCCCCCAAACCAAGATGGCGGTACAACCTGCGAGACGAGTTAGACAATTGACAATTGAAATTTGGTGAAATTATAGCTTTTGGTCCCTAACCGACGGGAAAATTCCAAGATGTTCAAATTTTTCTCTTTTTACACCCAAAGATATCGAAATATGGAGGCAATTTTAATGACTGTGCAGACATTCCTTTTGAGCAATTTTTTTGGCTAAACGGTAAGTCGTATCACAAAACGGATGGCACAATGTCCCCTTCAATTCGGAGTGATCTACAACTTTGGTCCTGTGATATTTTGTCGTATCTATCTCCCTTATACGTTAAATTTGGCCGTATTTCTGGATTGTTCGTAAATTTGGTGATTTTTACAAGTATATTTCATTGTTTGACACACTTATAAGAATGATAGGATCATCACGTTGGGTGCGCACATTGACACGATTAAGTGACATATGTGGACCAAATTTCATGATTCTAGCTTATACATAAGTAGGCAAAAAGTAATGTAAAATGTTAACCCCTTAATATGGGAGATACGAGGATATGGTTTAGAAACAAACATGTAGAGCGATAAAGGAGGCGTCTGATGGCGCAAACCGTTTCTTAATATCATAAACCGTTTAGGAGATATGAATCTCGAAGTGGAAGTCTGCACTTTTCAACGTGCTCATGCTTATCCGTCATCTATATATATAAAAGCAAGTCGGGCTGGAGCGATGTATATATAAATATTTAAAAATGAAAAAAGACGTGAATTAATGAGGCACTTCCAGAAATCTCAGAAATTTGAAACTTGGTACGGGAGAAACTGATGACCCCAGAATCCCTAGAAGAATCGGAAATTCTCAAAATTCCCTGAAGGGGGCACGCTGGGGGGGCGCAAATTTTGGGCTCATCATAAGAACACAGTCGTATAGTATATCCAAAACGATAACCTATAGGTTTCGTGGGCTTAAATATTTTCGGAAATATCCTCATTTTTATCCCCCATCCCCCCAAACCAAGATGGCGGCACAAACTGCCAGACGAGTTAGACAACTGAAATTTGTCGAAATTATAGCTTTCGGTCCCTAACCGACGGGAAAATTCCAAGATGTTCAAATTTTTCATATTTTACCCCCAAAAATATCGAAATATGGAGGCAATTTTAATGACTGTGCAGACATTCCTTTTGAGCAATTTTTTGTCTAAACGGTAAGTCGTGTCACAAAACGGTTGGCACAATGTCTCGTCAATTCGGAGTGATCTACAACTTTGGTCCTATGATATTTTGTCGTATCTCTCTCCCTTATACGCTAAATTTGGCCGTATTTCTGGATTGTTCGTAATTTGGTGATTTTTACAAGTATATTTCATTGTTTGACACACGTATAAGAATGATAGGATCATCACGTTGGGTGCGCACATTGGCACGATTGAGGGATATATGTGGACCAAATTTCATGATTCTAGCTTATACATAAGTAGGCAAAAAGTAATGTAAAATGTTAAAAAAGGTACCCAAATTTCACCCTATTCAAAACTTGAACTCAATTTACTCCTTAATATGAGAGATACGAGTATATGGTTTAGAAACAAACATGTAGAGCGATAAAGGAGGCGTCTGATGGCGCAAACCGTTTCTTAGTATCATAAACCGTTTAGGAGATATGAATCTCGAAGTGGAAGTCTGCACTTTTCAACGTGCTCATGTTTATCCGTCATCTCTCTATATATAAAAGCAAGTCGGGCTGGAGCGATGTATATATAAATATTTAAAAATGAAAAAAGACGTGAATTAATGCGGCACTTCCAGAAATCTCAGAAATTTGAAACTTGGTACGGGAGAATCTGAGGAACCCAGGATCCCTAGAAAAAACGGAAATTCTCAAAATTCCCTGAAGGGGCACGCTGGGGGGCTCAATTTTTGGGCTCAGCATAAGAACACAGTTGTATATTATATCCAAAACGATAACCTATAAGTTTCGTGGGCTTATAAGTTTTCGGGAATTTCCTCATTTTTATCCCCCATCCCCCCAAACCAAGATGGCGGCACAACCTGCCAGACGAGTTAGACAATTGAAATTTGGTGAAATTATAGCTTTTGGTTCCTGACCGACGGGAAAATTCCAAGATGTTCAAATTTTTCACTTTTTACCCCCAAAGATATCGAAATATTGAGGCAATTTTAATGACTGTGCAGACATTCGTTTTGAGCTATTTTTTGGCTAAACGGTAAGTCGTATCACAAAACGGATGGCACAAAGTCCCTTCAATTCTGAGTGATCTACAACTTTGATCCTGTGACTTTTTGTCGTATCTCTCTCCCTTATACGCTAAATTTGGCCGTATTTCTGGATTGTTCGTAAATTTGGTGATTTTTACAAGTATATTTCATTGTTTGACACACGTATAAGAATGATAGGATCATCACGTTGGGTGCGCACATTGGCACGATTAAGGGACATATGTGGACCAAATTTAATGATTCTAGCTTATACATAAGTAGGCAAAAAGTAATGTAAAATGTAAAAAATGTACCCGAATTTCAGCCTATTCAAAATTTGAACTCAATTTACCCCCTTAATATGGGAGATACGAGGATATACTTTAGAAATAAACATGTAGAGCGATAAATGAGGCGTCTGATGGCGCAAACCGTTTCTTAATATCATAAACCGTTTAGGAGATATTAATCTCGAAGTGGAAGTCTGCACTTTTCAACGTGCTCATGCTTATCCGTCATCTATATACACTGACTGACAGTGACAATGCAACACCAAGGAGGAGTGGTTCGAAAGGGATGAAAGTTGGGGAAAAACAGAGACGGCACGGATGAATAATTGATGTTTATTTCAAACCGATATGCAGGTTACACAATGCGCACGGCATCGACTCAGTAGGATGTAGGACCGCCGCGAGCGGCGATGCACGCAGAAACACGTCGAGGTACAGAGTCAATAAGAGTGCGGATGGTGTCCTGAGGGATGGTTCTCCATTCTCTGTCAACCATTTGCCACAGTTGATCGTCCGTACGAGGCTGGGGCAGAGTTTGCAAACGGCGTCCAATGAGATCCCACACGTGTTCGATTGGTGAGAGATCCGGAGAGTACGCTGGCCACGGAAGCATCTGTACACCTCGTAGAGCCTGTTGGGAGATGCGAGCAGTGTGTGGGCGGGCATTATCCTGCTGAAACAGAGCATTGGGCAGCCCCTGAAGGTACGGGAGTGCCACCGGCCGCAGCACATGCTGCACGTAGCGGTGGGCATTTAATGTGCCTTGAATACGCACTAGAGGTGACGTGGAATCATACGCAATAGCGCCCCAAACCATGATGCCGCGTTGTCTAGCGGTAGGGCGCTCCACAGTTACTGCCGGATTTGACCTTTCTCCACGCCGACGCCACACTCGTCTGCGGTGACTATCACTGACAGAACAGAAGCGTGACTCATCGGAGAACACGACGTTCCGCCATTCCCTCATCCAAGTCGCTCTAGCCCGGCACCATGCCAGGCGTGCACGTCTATGCTGTGGAGTCAATGGTAGTCTTCTGAGCGGACGTCGGGGGTGCAGGCCTCCTTCAACCAATCGACGGGAAATTGTTCTGGTCGATATTGGAACAGCCAGGGTGTCTTGCACATGCTGAAGAATGGCGGTTGACGTGGCGTGCGGGGCTGCCACCGCTTGGTGGGGGATGCGCCGATCCTCGCGTGCTGACGTCACTCGGGCTGCGCCTGGACCCCTCGCACGTGCCACATGTCCCTGCGCCAACCATCTTCGCCACAGGCGCTGCACCGTGGACACATCCCTATGGGTATCAGCTGCGATTTGACGAAGCGACCAACCTGCCCTTCTCAGCCCGATCACCATACCCCTCGTAAAGTCGTCTGTCTGCTGGAAATGCCTCCGTTGACAGCGGCCTGGCATTCTTAGCTATACACGTGTCCTGTGGCACACGACAACACGTTTTACAATGACTGTCGGCTGAGAAATCACGGTACGAAGTGGGCCATTCGCCAACGCCGTGTCCCATTTATCGTTCGCTACGTGCACAGCACAGCGGCGCATTTCACGTCATGAGCATACCTCAGTGACGTCAGTCTACCCTGCAATTGGCATAAAGTTCTGACCACTCCTTCTTGGTGTTGCATTTGCTCTGTCAGTCAGTATATTTAAAAGCAAGTCAGGCTGGAGCGATGTACATATAAATATTTAAAAATGAAAAAAAGACGTGAATTAATGAGGCACTTCCAGAAATCTCAGAAATTTGAAAGTTGGTACGGGAGAAGCTGATGACCCCAAGATATGGCCAGAAAGTGCGTCTTATCGTACAATCCGTTTTTCGATTTGTTGTACCGTTTAGCAGCAGTTATTCTGTAAATGATGGTTAACATCCTTATACTTCTGTATGACGACTATATTCTTTCATTGATGTCAATTTGTAGCAATCTAGAAAGGGTTTGTCTGCCATTGGTATTATATACATTGCAAATCGATAGTGACTGTCAGAAGGAGGGCTTCTGCTATTGTTTTCATTCCTCTCCACATCGACTTTGACAAGCAATAAGAATGGGGTCGTCCTCCATCTCTTGTGCACTATTTTAATGCATAATTCCCTTCTCGATTCGACTAGCAGAACTCTAGGGAGCGTGTCTTCCATTATAAACAAATTGACCCATCTAAAATGTGACTGACGATAGGCATAGTGGCCTGCTACTATAATGGAATCTCACCAACTCGGTGTGACTGGCAGGAAGCTGACTGGCATTAGAAAATGCGTCTGCCATTTTAAAGATAAGAACGCAACTCACTTTTGACTGGCAGTAAGGAAGGTCCTTGCAAATATAATAAAAGTTCCTCAACTGTAATCTATCTGAAAGTAGGAATTGGGGTCTGCCATTGTAATGAAACCTCCCCAAATCGATTTTGGCCGTGCACTAGGCAAAGGGGTCTGCCGTTAAATGGAAATTACTTTCTTCGTTGTGAATTGCAGTAAACAATTGGACTTGCCGTTATCATCACAATTCCGCAAATCACACTTTCATTGGAAACAACGTCTGTGGATTTCACAATACTGATTCTCGGATAAAGCCAAGACAAACCCAATTTAAAAATCTTATTCACTTAATGTGCTCTAATTTACTTCGATATCCGTATACAAGGTAGAGTACCGTAGCGAAGCACGGGTACATTTGCTAGTGTGTTTATATGTTCAAC
Source organism: Anabrus simplex (assembly GCF_040414725.1). Classification (NCBI taxonomy): domain Eukaryota; kingdom Metazoa; phylum Arthropoda; class Insecta; order Orthoptera; family Tettigoniidae; genus Anabrus; species Anabrus simplex. The sequence continues at coordinate 39,506,376 of NC_090279.1, forward strand.
CGTTTACTAATATCTTATATACACAAACTATATTTTGATGTGTAAGTGCCCGCCAGTATGTAATGTCCTGTACAATTCCTATGTATGAGCCTGCAGGCTCGTTGGAATTAATTGAAATGAATGAATGAATGAATGAATTTTCACAAAACACGAATTCATACCGTACTCAAAACAAAGAAAAGGCACCAGGATAATTGTACTGATAAATAATTAATTCCTTACAGTTCCAAGCTACGTGCTGGAGCCCGGTAGCACGTATTGACCGGCCGCCACTGGGTGTACGGTGTCTATGAGAAAGAAGAGCTTTCTGTTCTTGTCTCTGGGATGGCTGTAAACATGCTTCAATTCAGGTGGATCACTAAGAAGAGACACTGCTTTCCTGTTCAGAGCACTGTTATCTGCAATAACTGTAACTACTTCAAAGCCTATTTCTTCCAAACCAAAGATTATTGTTCTCGTAGTGTTAAATAATTCCTCACAATGAATATTAGTGACAGGTACAATATGAGCAACATCTTTATAATGTGAAAGTACACCATGGACCATGAAAACATATGCACTTGTGGCACATTCTTCACTGTTCATTGCAGTACCTGCTACCCTGCCCTGTTTGAAATCTAACTGCGGTTTGATATGAACCCCATCCATAGACAATAGCATTAATTTGTCTTCTGGAGAGAGTAATGGAAATTTACTCTTCATATAGAGCAGATAATTGACATTCTTTTCCTGCAGAGGTTTTGCTACAAGCTTTGAGCATATTAATTGCAATATACGTGGAGCAGGAAGAGTTATTTTACCAAATCCTCGAATAAATTTGTAACAATGGGGAGAAATTGAATGAGCTAATGAACAAAATACCATTGTCTCCCAGGAATAATTCTTCACTCTCTTCTTAGGTAACAAGAATAACTGTTCTTTTAGGATATTCAACATATTTTTCTTCTCAGGAAACTTATATTCTAAGTGTTGCAATAAACCATCACGAACAGTCAAAGTTTCTTCTATATCCTGGCTGCTAGACATAGAAGATACATACTGTACGCGCACTTTTTAGTGATAGATTTTTGTACTCGATTGAGGCGTAAGAAGGCAGCACTGCCGGTTCCGGTAGTACTGCCAACTGAATGGAGATGAAATCTGAATTGAATCGATAATATGATCGATCGATGTGAATGTTCTAAACCTTTATTATCTTGCGCCAACAACTGTGTCGCACACAAAATATATAATACTATATAACATTTCCCGATGCGAAACGTGTTCCTAGCATGAATTCTATAGTTTGGCTTTGCTGTGTAAACAACAACAGTACGGGGGCTGTCACACAGGCTCGATCGAACGACTGCGATCAACCGACTAAGAAAACAAACCTACAGAGGGCAGTGGCATCAGTCACACAGCATCGATCGTCAGCGATCAACAACGAGAGCCCAGTCCGTTCGTGTGTCTCGTACGGTGCGGATCGCTCTTTGGTTGCAGTCTGGTGTTTGCCTGCGGTGACAAGTAGTGTGTGACCGTTTGGCGAGTGTGTGTCTGTGTACGCTTTGGTGATGGATACTGATAGTGGAGGAGATGAGGCACCGGATCCCTCATCTAATGCCAATGTTGGTCGTGAAGAAACTGTGCCGATGCAAACCGATTTGATTAATCTCACTTCAAATACGACTTCATTACAGCAGCCTTTACAACCTCAACAGTCTAATGCCGCTCAGCCGCCTCCTCCACCTCCCCCACCTCCTGAAGAGTTGGAGGTTTATCAACAGGCTCATTTTGGCCCATTTATTGTATTTGTTGAATCAACTAAGTCGAAAAATATTGGTGGGCTACATCCCATGGCGCTTAGGCGCTTGTTTTACGATCATGATATTTTTGTGAAAGGTATAACGCCCAAAGGACGCAATAGATTATTGGTGGAATTTAGTTCCGCGATCCAAGCTAATTCCTTTCTACGTCATTCAATACTTGCAACTCACTCCTTGAAAGCATATATTCCCAGTTCTAATATCTTTCGTGTTGGACTTATACGCGGTGTGGAAAAGGATGTTTCTGATGCTGACATTCTTAAATACCTCAAATCTGATGTTCGGGTCAAATCGGTCAAGCGGCTTAACCGCAAGGTTGTGGAGCCCAGTGGAGTGAACTATGTTCCTACTGGCACAGTTAAGATTGTTTTTCGTTCTCAGACTCTTCCTCAATATGTCTCTTTGTTTCAAGTGCATTTAGAGGTTTCCCCTTTCATATTTTCCCCGATTATCTGTTCAAAATGTCAGCGATATGGACACACGATTAAAAACTGTCAGGCTAAGTCACCCCGATGTGGACATTGCGCGTTACATCACCTTACATCAGAGTGTCAGGAAAATATTCGCCGCTGTGTTCACTGTCATCAGGAACATTATACTGGCTCATCAAACTGCCCTACTCATCAACAGCAAACTGCCCTTAAAAAGCTTATGTGTACCGAAAATCTATCCTTTTCCGAGGCGTCTGCTAGAATACCCTCGACCCAATTTGACATGTCCAATAATACCCATCTTTTTCCACCTCTTCCTTCTACTAGTTCCACTTCACCTGTGGAAACCCCGAGGAAACGTAAATTTACTCAGGTGGTTCTGACAGAGCCCCGTCCCATTCCAACACCTGGTTTCGATAAGTCTGGGTATCTTAATCTCATCCGACCCCCTCCAGTGTCTTCACATACCTCGGTCCTTCCATCCACTTCATCTTCATCCTCCCCGTCCCCGATTCCGTCTACGTCCCGTAATTCTCAGTGTTTACCTTCAGCTCCTTCTCAATCATCTAGTTCCCCTGTACTACGCCAAAAGGCGTATCTCCAAAGTGGTATTCATCAACTATTTCTACAACTTATTCAATTATTAGGGGACCAGCCGCATGTCGCACATACACTTTATAAGCTTCGTGACTGTGTGCACACTATGTTCTCTTTAGATGCTACGTATCCTGCAGTGGAATGCTAGGAGTATTTTTTCTAAACGGTATGAGTTACAATTTTTGATAAATGAAATTTCCCCATTCATTATAGCATTACAGGAGACTTGGTTTTCCCCCTCCTCTGAGTTTTATTTAAATGGCTTTAATGTTGAACGCTGTGATGGTGTTGGTTACGGTGGTGTTGCTTTATTTATTCACCATAGTTTATCCTATCAACGTCTTCATATCTCGTATTGTCTACCCCATACATTTGTTATTGGTATCTCATATAATCGCTGTTCCATTATTAACCTTTATTGCCCTCCAGATCTTTCTATTTCTCACATTCAATGGTGTCGCTTCTTGCAGCAATTTTCTTCTCATAACGAGCTTCTCCTCTTAGGGGACTTCAATCTTCATCATTCTATGTGGGGAAGCAGTAGTGATACTTCTCTGGGTTCTTATTTCCTCACCGCCTCCCAATTGCATGACTTTGTCATTTTAAACGATGGTTCTCCCACGCGCCTCACTCCCCCTGGCTCTCCTCCCAGCGCTGTGGATTTATCATTATGTCGTCCTGCAATGGCTTCGATTGTAACTTGGCACCGTCTTACTGATACACATTCTAGCGACCATTTCCCTATTATTCTTACGTATGGTCTTGGTAGGTTTCCTAGTTCTTCTTCTGCTCCTACATGTCTCAGTAATGTTCGCTCCTTCCGTCACTTTGATAGAGTATCTTTTATTTCTTATGTTACCCATCGTATTGAGCTTATTTCGGATAATATTTTGTCCTTTTCTACTCTCTTTCAATTTATACAAGATTATCTCGATCTTTATCATCCCTATCAACCTATTTCTTCCCACTCTGCTCGCCCCTCTTCCTTTTTACGATGGTGGGACTCGGAGTGCCATAATCTGGTTCTTAAACGACGCCGTTTATTCCGGATATATAGGAAAACATTAGCCCCCCACCATTATTTCCGTCTTAAACAACATATTGCTCATACTAGACGAGTTTTTCTTTCTAAACGCCGTGCTGCATGGCGATCTTTTATTTCCTCCCTAAACGCTCATCCTTCGTCTTCTCACTTATGGAGTGCAATTCGTTCCCTTACCCGAGCTTCTCAATACATTCCACCCTCTGTCACCCCTCCTCAGATTCTATCTATTTTTCTCAACTCCCTCACTCCTGATTATGTCGTGCCTGACTTTACTATCCCCCTGTCTCCATGCTCTTCCCGCTTTTCTGTATTACTCCAACCTATACACCTTTCTGAACTTGAGGCCACCTTGTGTAATGCAAAGAGTTCGTCTCCGGGCCCTGATTATATATCATATGATATGCTTCGGATTCTCCCTCTACGTGCTAAACAAGCTTTATTAGCTCTCTATAATAATATACTTCTAACTACTTCTGTCCCTACTTCTTGGAATGATTTTTTTTTAGTGCCTATCCCCAAACCTGGTCACCTTCAAACTGACGCTAACGGCTTTCGAGGGATTGTCCTTGGTTCGTGTATCCGCAAGACGTTTTTAAAAATTCTCCTTCAACGAATCCTGTGGTCTCTTGAATATTATAATTTGGTTCCCAAATATCAATTCGCCTACTTTAAAGGTCGTTGTGCTCAAGATGCTATTAACATTTTACTTATCGATATTTTATTAGCGCAAATTCGTAAGGATTGTCTTATTGCTATTTTTTTGGACATACGAGGAGCTTTTGACTCCATACCACTTCATCTTCTCTGGACTAATCTTGCACAGAAAGGTTTTCCTGCTCATTTTCTCCACATCTTGAGTAATTTGTTTACGTATCGGAAACTTTCACTTAAATCTGCTTATTCTTCTCTTCCTTGTCGTCTGTCATCTGTCGGTGTTCCTCAGGGAGACATTTTAAGTGGTCTGCTTTTCGCCCTGTATATGAGTAATCTTGAACAATTGGTTACCCAACAAGCTCGCATTCTCTTTTATGCTGATGATATAGTTCTTTATTACTCTCATAGTAATGTCGATGTGTGTCGTCACCATATATATCAGCTAATGGAGCAAGTCATTACATGGCTTACTTTCCATGGTCTTCAACTTTCTACCTCCAAATGCTGTGCAATGTTTTTTACCTCTAAGCGTAGGTTTAACTCTGAGCCACTTGTTTTCGATTCACATGTCATTCCTTTTTGTTCCTCCCATAAATACCTTGGTGTTATGCTAGACCGCTCATTATCTTGGAAACATCATATTACTCAGTTACGTCATTCTTCTGATATGTATATTAAAATTCTCCAAGTGGTTACTAGACGATCATGGGGTGCTGACCCTGGCACAGCTCAGTTGTTATATTCCGCTACTATTCGCTCTAGACTCGACTACTGTGCGCATGTTATAGATACTGCGTCGGATTCTGTTCTTAACCACTTAAATACTTTACAATTTAAAGCCCTGAGAACTTGTGTTGGAGCATTGTTGTCTACCCCTACTAATGCTCTCCTTGTCGAGACCGGTGAACTCCCTCTTCCCATTCGCCGTAAAATGATCACATCTAAATATTTACTTAAAAGATTTGCTCTGGCTCAACACCCATTGCTTCCTAAATTGCAGTTATTAGATGAATATTCTCTTCTTTCACAGGCCCGCCGTCGTAAGATGCCTGCTTTGTTGTATGCATATCAATTTCTTCTTTCCTATAAAAACACTATCTTACGCACTGCTTCTTCCCCCGTTTATTCAGTAAATTTTGATTGTTTATTTTTTGTTCCTTCTATCATTATCTCCCCTACATCTTCTTTTTCCTCTTCTCTTCCTGGTTCTTCGTTGACTGGCCCTCCTTTTAAGAAGCTACGTTTTGCTCCAAGTGATTCTGGCGTCCACATATATACAGACGGCTCAAAAAACTCTTCTGGCGTTGGAGCAGCGTTCTATATTGTCAATACCAATGTTGCTGAACTCTATCGTTTACCCAGTGACTTTTCTATCTACACTGCGGAAATTTTAGCTATTCGTCAAGCTCTCATGTACATTAAGCATCATTCTATACCTAACGCAGCTATTTATACGGATTCCCTCAGTGCGGTTCAGTCGCTCAAGTCATCTCATCTTTCTTTTAACTGGTATTTGTATCATGTTAAAAGTCTCATTTATACTTTGTATCAATCTGGGGTGGTTCTCACTTTTGTCTGGGTCCCTAGTCATATAGGTATCTATGGGAATGAACAGGCAGATTTATTCGCTAAGCGAGCTGTTCGTGATGGCAAATCCCTACTTAAACTTGCAGTTCCTCTACCCGATTTTTATCCAATTCTTAAACATTATGCTTATGGTCAGTGGCAAGAAGATTGGACTAGATCAGCTTCTTATAAAGGTCGCTATTATTACAATATTCAGCCTTGTTTTCCTCCCTATCCTTGGTATTTGAAGGGTAACTATTCTCGCCGTCACATTACCAATATTATTCGTCTTCGCTTTAACCATGCTCTTACTCCTCTGTATAAACATCGTTTTAACCTCTCCCCCCACTCCTCCTGTTTATGTGGTACTCTGAGTGCTGATGTAAATCATTTATTATTCCAATGCCCTGTGTATGATTCTTTTCGTCCGGCTTTTATTTCTCGTCTTCTCAGTCTTCAGAAAGCTCTCCCCACCAATGTCTCCTGCTTGCTTACCGATATGTCTCCTGCTCTAATACATGCTATCAATCAATATTTGGATGACTCTCATATTCATTTGTAAATTACTGTCTGTTTCTTGTTTGCACCGTTACATACTCCTGCTTCCACTGTTTTTTTTTTTTTTTTTTTAATTTTTATTTTTATTTTTTTTTGCTTCTACGCACTTCCTTTGTTCTGTTTCGCGTTACGTAAGATGTGCACATAGACCTGATGCTCAACTGTTCTTGAGACCTTCGTAGTGAAATTCATTGCGTGTGACCTTCGTTGTGGACTAATTGCGTGTGATTTCACATTATAAGTGTAATATCACGATAATAAGTGTAGTGGCTGGGTGAAATAATAGAGCCCATAACCTCTCTGACAACAACAACAACAACATCAACAACGAGCGATGAAGATCGACTGGTTTGTGAAAACAAACGTGTCCGTTTTTCAGTCGCAGTCGTTCGATAATGGCGGACGCAACATAGTGATCTGTTGATGAAATCGAAACATTAATTTGCTTTGTGTACGGTATGAAAACAAAGTTGTGTATAATCCTAGACTCCCTGGATATAGTAATAGGGAGACCGTGAATTTTGTATGGCATTCTATAGCGTCGAGAATTGGGACAAAAACTGGTAAGTAATTATTAGATTTATTACGATTATCTTATGAATAGTGTTATCTTAGATTAATTATTGATAAAATATATTATACGGAATAGATTGGTAAAAAAAGTTACACTAGGAAAAGTAGTAATTATCATTCTTGTAACTTAATTGAAGAAATGTTTGAAAAACATAAGCAGTGCTTTCCTAACCTCGATCTCGTACCGTACCTAATGAAATGAATGCCATTGTTCGCTTTAATGACAAATAAGTGTAGGTCTATGCCATAAGTAGGCCTACTACATGTATATTTTCTTTGTCACAATATTCTGATTAATTGTTTCAGGAAAAAGTTGTGCCAAAACATGGCAAATTCTGAGGGCTGGATATCGAACTTGGAGAGATAACATCCTCCCTCTCCTCCCAGGATCTGCTGTACAGAAAACATAAAATGGGTCTACTTCAATGCCCTCAACTTTCTGGAACTCTTCATTGTTGGAAGAAGGTACAATTCTGTAATATTTATTTTAAAAGTAGGCCTACATTACAGACCAGTGTTCTAGTCGTGAAAGAGCGAGGGGAAGATTCAATCTGTAGCCATAAGTTCCACCCATCTGTTCATTAATTTATCAGATGTAACTGAAAGTAATATAATCTAACCTAACAATCATCTTACTAAAATAATTATTGAAAGTAACAACTTCTTAAACAGAAGGCTTGTGTCCAGACTAAAATGTAGCTCCAATTTAGAAGAATTGCATTAATATGTTGTTCATTTTTTTTCAGTTCTATAACAAACACATCTATAGAAGTGGCACCAGGTGTATGAGAGCCTTTTCACCAAGCTGAAATAGAGGAGGAGGAAGCAGAAATAATTTGTGTTGGAGGGGTCTAACTCCTGCAATTCAGAAATTACTGAAGGGACTTCAACTTCCAGTCCAGTGGCTTCTGATTCTACAAACAGCTCTGCAAGCAGTTAAAAATAAAAGAAACAGAAATGTGAAAGTGACAGTGATGTGTTAAGTAAATATTTAGAAAAGATACTGAAAAGGGAAAAGAAAATATAATCAATTATATTTTTAGTGTCTTCATGATGACATGGAAAGAGTGAGTGAACTAGGTCGAAGGGTTTTCAAAGTTAAAATTCAGGAACTGTTGTATACAGTGTTAGACCGAGAAAGAATCTAATAAAATTTATGTTCTTGAGAAATGTTCTACTTTCTATATTAAATCAGTTTTCGTTATACTTATCTATCAATATTTATTGGAATCCTCAGTGAGTTATTTGTATCAGCACCTGATGGGAAAGTAGCCTTAACTCCAATTTTTATTAATAATAAGCATTATTACAACATCTTAATTTGTATATTTGATGTGGTAGAACATGTATGGTTTACAAGGAAAGGAGTATTTTGAAATACAGTAGTAAGTCCTTTCTGTGTGTGTGTATGTAGTAAGGAGTTGTACAGCCCAGGTGGTCTGAAACTAGACTGGCGTATTGACAGTTCTGTCCAAGAGCTGACTTCCTTCTTACGGTATACTGTTGATCGCAACTGCAAACTCATTGCACTAGGTTTGTACAGCACAGGTGCTCTGAAACCAGACCAGTGTAAAGACATGAGTAGTTTTGTCCAGGAGCTGACTGCCTTCTTACAGAATACTGTTGATCGCAACTGCTAGCTCATTGCATTGGGTTTACTGCATCTATATTCAATGTTGCTTATTATACTGCCATCCTGGGAGAATACACATACTAAATACCTATTTGAAATTATCTACCTGTTCCAGTTTTGTATTCTCAACCGGACAATCAGTTCTCTTTTAGGTGTCTTCCCTACTGCTATCACTTTAGTCTTGAAACGATTAATTTTCATGTCATATTCATTGCATCCTTTTTGAAGTTGCAAGATAGTAGATTGCACAGTTTCAATAGACCAAGTCGTTCGCATAGGACAAAATTCTTACTACAGTTATACCTGATAGAATCCTTCCCTGCCACATTATACCTTTGTAACTTAGGTAGCCTTTACCTTCTCATTCCAAGTACTCTCCTGCCATTGGTACCTGTTTGGACCAGCAATCACTACTTTCATGTCTGTTACCTTACTTATAATTTATTAATAACATACAGGCCTATAGAGGACATCAAGGTAGACCGATTATTTTATTTCTTGTGCTGTAGATCCATGTAAACAATGAAAAAGAAAGGTGAAAAGTTCATTTGTAACTATTTTAACAGGTGTTTCTACCAAAGTTTTGAAGATTTTAATTTACAAAATAAAAAAATTCATTTTGTGTGATGTGATATTAAGGGGATATGATGGCAGAACATGTACATATTTATAAAAAATATATTCATATGACAGTTACATGCTTGTAATAAAAGGTTGAGTATATTAATTACCCTGTAAGTCAATCCAAGATCTTACAAGGCCCATACACCCTACTCTGTCAAACATTAATTTATATAATCAGTATTTACAAAGTTTTGAGAGGCAATGTAAGTTATAGCAAAATTAAATATTTTACCACCTGAGCAACAGGCCTAAATAACATTTTACTGTAGACGGCAATAGTATTTAGTTGTTAGAAAGGCATACTCTTCACTTCTAAAAATAGAAGGCAAAGTGCTTGTTAATAGCACCTATTATTGTTTGCAGTGTTTGGTTCTCATTTTTGGTGAAATTGAAGGCAAAGTTTTCATCTTCCTTGAACTGATTCATAAGGAAAGTATTTCAGGACGGATAGATAGGCTTGGTACTGTTCATATCAGTAAAAAAGTTACATATGAACAATACAGATAAAGGCAAAATCAACATTGAGGTAAGAAAGAGAGTCCTACCAGACCTTTGCAGACAAAGTTGTTACTCTGTACCAAGGAGTTTACCAGCAACTTGGATGGAAGTGCAGGATTTATATTAATTGGTTTATTATTGCCAAGTGAGCAATTTGATCAGCTTTCCAGTGCAAAGTTTGGGGAGACAGTACTTTATGCTTAGTGATGAGGGTAATATACAAGACCTCGTGTGTAATTTACATGTAGTTGTGACAAGTATCAGTCTATTACACTGCCAACTTACTTATTAGAACAATATTCCAGATGCTTTTCCTATAGTTTTTAAGCTAGTGTACAGAGCACTAGCCTCACCTGAACTCCTCAAGAAATGTACACATATATGAATATACAGAACCCTAAAGAGAATTTACTTTGGAAGAGATGTCCATAGACAACCTTTCTTTGCAGCCATTTGGTAAAATTAGCTGCTTTTGAAGCTGCTGTAGTCTTCAATGATATAAATCAAGACACGATTGTCATTCTTGCAAAGTTTGGATGTGGACCTAGATTCTTTGCACAAAACACAGTAGGGCCTACAGAAATTCAGCAACATGCTTGTCATGAAAGCAATATGACTATTCTGAACGTGGCACAATAACAAAGCAGAGGAGAGGCAACAAGAGATTTGCAGAGGATCATGAGGGAGAGAAACAGTGTAAGGAACTCCATTGCTTTTCTCATTTTCACAATATTCAGAGCATATGTGCATTTTTCTTTCAAAATTATTTACAGGATTGTAATGAAACTTGACACACTATTTCTACATTAGGTAATGTAAATTTTGACTGGAAGCATTTCTTGATATGTCTATTATTTTGGTAGGTGGGATCTCACCAAGTGGTATGAAAAAAAACAAAGCTGTTAGCCTCCATCTAAATCATTGGAAAAGACAGTAATTATGCTCCAAGATCCAGCATCATTAAAACAAATAGCATAAATGGTATTAGTCTTATATTTTAAGTACAATGAACCACTGTTGTGAGGCTTTTGTTGGAATTTTCACTCTGTCAAGGATTCTGGCTGTAGTGCTTTATGAATGGGATCACATATAATAGGAACAAATCCACTGACGTTTTGTGAGCAATCCTAAATCTGTATGAGTCACCAATGTCCAGAAACCTGTAGGCCTAAATAAATATATTTCCACTGTTGATTGTAGCACCTTCAAATTATGAATTCAAATTGATGTACATAACAGTTCAGTCCTTTTTGTCAATACTTTATTAGAATCCTGTAGAATGCAAAGAAATGTACCTGCCACTAATCTTTTATTTGATATATTTTGCCACGGACATACAGTAGTTGTTTTGGAGGTGAACATCACTTCTGGCTTTAAACCTAAAAAAATCGTTGTGAATATTGAATTTAACGATAGTGTCAGCCTTTCCTCAGAACTTATATTTTCCTGTAATTTGTTTGCCTGATGTTTATTACTGACTTCATTTTTTCCTCTAATTCCTTATACTGTAATTATTGATGGGCATTCGGTACTAGTTCCTGAATTTTTCTTCATCATTCCACAACGAAGGCACACTTTGGTGGAATTCTCCATGGCTCCTTATCTTGTCCACTGCGAGCGTCTGGTTCTTTCCTTTCTCCTAATATATTCATAGGTTAGAATCATATTTCCATCTGAATTATCGCTTTCACAACACATTCTTTTTCTCTCGTGAATATGAATACGTCTGTAGCCTGTACGGTACTGGGCGAGAGTATCAGCTGTTTCCGTGCAGTCGATCCCTCTCGATCGATGAGCAGTGTGACAAGGTAAATGAATTTAGTCGTTAGTACTCGATGCCAGTTGGTCGCTCTTGATCGTTCGATGCTCTATGTGACAGCGGGCTTAGTCTAATTTATTTAAACAAACTGTCAAATATACCCTTCCAATAATATTACATCACACTTGTAATTATTCTCTTCTCAAAATTACTTTTAAATAACCAGTTTATCAGTCTCTGACTTCCTTGGAAAATACACACACTTCTATGATTCACTTTACAACATTTATAAATTCCCTTCAGTCTTTAGAGTTTCTTAACTAGTTGATACTTCTCTCAGGTTTTGAAGCTTCTTTCTTCTTGCTTCTCTCTTGAATCCTCGTTGTGATGTTCCTCTGAATCTTCCCTAACGGTTTCAGGACTCGAGCACAGAACTCTAAGGTGAATGCTAACTGAAGCTACAGTCTCCTTCGAACACTCAGTGAGTTCTCTACGCACTGTCTCTGTACTTAACCCTGTGGAACACTGCTAACCAGTTCTACTGCTTGACAGTCTTAATTGCGGCCTAATTTGAATAACTTCTTATAGTGCTGTCTTCACTAACTGATGGCAGGCTCAACTACTGCCTAATCTGACTAACTTCATATACTGCTATCTTCACTGACTTTATTCTACAGTGTCTCTTCTCTGCCAAGTAATCTAGTGTCTGTCCCTTCCCAAGAGAACGTTCCTTTCCAATGTTATAGAATAACTGCCTGAATGATACCAGGATTACTACCAACAGAATGACCAGAATGTTGCAGAATGCCCGAATGACCAAATGACCAAGAGGCTCCTTTGTCACTCCCCTTTATCATTTCTCTGAGCTTCTGGAACAAGTCATCCCCTACTACTATGTTACCTCACATCACTGATCTGTTAGTTTCCTATTGGTTACTTCAAGTGTGGTCCCACCCGTCTCATGGATGTACATGTGACTGGTGACCTTCCAGAGACTCTTTCTAGAAAGAATTATTGCACCACAGCGTGCGTTCTTATTTTTACAGGGCACCTTGCTACGTGACCAACAACAGGTTTGCTTTTCCTGGTCCACCCTCTAAAAGCTTCTATGACCTTGTAGTCTGTTTACTTGTTTCTCTGACCAATATTCTGATTGCACAAGTTTGCCTCATTCTCAGCTCACTGAAATGTTCCAAGTTGAGACTAGCTTTAAGAAATGCTTTTAATCATAATTGCAATTCTGCACTTATTCACTGCACTGATATTCTATTACACTTACTCATTCACTTCCACTGTTTCTTGCTGTATCTTCCTTTTATATATTACACTTAAATTACTCATGAGTATTAGGGATTTCTGACTGGGAGGTCACGGATCGAATCTCGTTCGATGCGCTCACCCCGTAATTTCCCACGGAAGGACGAAGCGGTGCTCGCAACACAGTATCTCGTACAGAAGAGCAGGAGAAGCCTTTGCAATAAGGTGTCAAAAAAGCATACTGGAGGCGGGAAGAGTAAATCAAGTCAGGAGGGAAGAGATATACTGAATCAAGTTTGTGAGAGGAAAATGACTACTGTTCGAAATTTGAACTTAATTAACGATGCATTTTTAAATTAAAAATGATTCCTTCAGTTGTCTTTGAAGGGAAACTAAGGGACTAAGGATGCTGGGAGGAGACCAAGATGAAGGTTAGAGAGCTCCACTGTATTAACATCCGCAGTTGGTCAGATTTCAATATTTTTGTGGCCAAAATGAATACAATGTTTTCAATAATCAACATACCTATTTAAAAGAATAAAGAGGAAATACACACAGAAATGTCAAACACGTCAAAAGTCAAAAAATCTGTGGTCATTTTAACTGAGAAGAGTTTTCATTCACCCTTTCTGGTGGGCAAAGGCGTTCAGTATTAATGCACAGAGGGAGAAAAGACCTGCAAGAGCAAATATATTATGTTTTGTTACGGCGACATGACGTCAATGAATGTTCGACTGAATTGTTGGACTCGCAGGTGCACACATACAAACCTGTGACCATGTATGGGTATACATTTCTGGAACAATTTTGTCGAATGGAAATACATAGAACAGGCATTAGTTGCCTATGAAGTGCTCTGTAACAACCAGGATGTACCATTAGCACGGAGTAATGAGCTTGTGTCGTGAGCACAAATATCTTACTTACAGAGTTGGCAAATAATTGAATTACTTCGATTACTTTCTTAGTAATTTTTACTCGTAATTTAATTCTGAAAATAAAATTATAATCGTTGCATTGCAGTAATCAATATTCATCGCATCAAGAGCTTAGTAACTCTGGAGCCCCAGCACTTGTTCATTTACTTGCAGCTTGCTGAGATTTAGATAATAGTGTACTACATTGTCGATACGGTGGTGGTGATTATTGTTCTAAGAAGAAGTACAATTGGGCAACCATCCTCTTTTAACACTAATCAGAGGGAAGGCGGAGGAGATCGTACACTTCGAAACATGTGGCGGTGAACAGGTTAAGGCATTTCCACTCCTGTATTTGAATAAGTTATCCTGAAAATAACGTAAAATCGAAAGTGATATTCTAATCTTGCCTGGGAGCTATCATTATGAATGTCTGTTTACTTTCATGTAGCAATGATGGCCTCCTAATGTCTCTAAGATAAAAAGCACAAATTTGAGTCCCCTTGCAAACTGTGGTACCATTCCATTCCCATGTGAGAAGAAGTCAGAGATTTCCTGAAGACTTGCGTTCTCTGAAGTAATTGCAATTTTACTGATAGAGAAAGTAATTATTAATTCTCCTCAGGTAACTGTAATTGAGGCCAAATACTTTTATTTTGCACTCTTCCCATCACTGCTTACTTACATCATAACTAAAATGTTTCCACTGACCGAGCTGTCTTTAGAAATGGGATCAAACTCCACCTCAGCAAACCTGAATATTAATTTCCGCGGTTTACAATTTCCACACCAGGCAAACTAAGGCCAGTGTCACTTCCTTCCCTACCTCATTGTCACCGTATGACCTGCCCGTGTTGGTGCAACGTAAAACAAAGGGTGAATATACATACATAGTCCCACGTGTAAAAACGGCCTTGGTTCTGACTGCACATAGAACTGGAGGTTCCTGGGCCTTGATCAAGATATTAACATTCAAGTGGAATATCAACGTGCACAAGAGACGTCATCATGTAAAGGGACGCCTGTATGGAAAACAATCAGGAAGTTATGATTTGATCTGATCTTGCACACAATATGAAGATTAATTTGGAATTCAAGAGGCAAACTGGAGCAAGTATTCGTTTAGAGGATTTAAGAAAATACTGCGTAAACATCTAATAGTGAACCTGCCTTAAATGCAGATCAGTGGCGACTGACTGAAAGTGGCACCCTCCTTTCCCAATACCACGGTTATTCCTAAATGCATCAAGGAATCAAATGAGGCATTTCTTGGAGGAAATGATTTGTTGGAAAGAGAGTTAAAATGTTTAGATTGAATCACATAGTGCAACTAGTGACCCACTTAATTTCTGTACAGGAACAATAGTTGATTTCTGGTGACAGGGCTGTAATGACATTGGTCAATATCCTCCTGTACATAGCTCAGTATGACAGCTGTCAGCTCACTCGTTTCATCCCGAGTGGTGTTTAAACCAATTCTACCATTTCAATGAAACTAAGATAGCATAACAGTTAGCCCGGTTCGATTCCAGGTATGTAGTAAAGAAGGTACATCCAGCTTCATTGGGGGTGTGCCAGAAATGAGCTGCACCACTTCAGGGCAATGACATGAGTGTACTGAAACTACAGCTTTTCAAACCGAATACTCGCTACAAAAGATATTTTTATTATCATAAGATAACTGAGATCTTTCACTATTATCATGATAAATTTTATGTGATTAATCTGAAAATATGGTTTCTAATTTCAGGTCTGATTTTATACTATGGTAAAATCGCATTTCACGCACTGGGACAAGTCGATTATGTTTGTCTCATTCTTTTTTAACACCACCACTTGCTTCCACCTTCACTTTCACCCCTGTTTAAACAATAATACAAATACTTCTGGAGGGATCAATGCAGGAACTACTCAAAGTGTGAATGAGGTGGTGAGGAGGCAAAACATGAAAATTACAAAAAAGGAGACTGAATTGTTCAATTGTCTTCTGTGTGATAAGACAACTTACGTACAAAATTTCAAGTTTCTCATCTGTGCCTCATCTTAAGGCCACATACCTGCATGTGATCATGCCACCTATTTCATTACCAGCGCCTTCAACGGAAATGTTTCTCAATGCCACTTACCTGGATGATCTATGGTGCTGACTACCCACACTGCCTTCACTTAATTAGATGATACTAAGTTACTACAGACACCAGTTACTCCACTCAACTCCCAATTAGAAAGCGTAATGTGGTCGACACTACTCAGGAACAAAGGAGGCAGTGAGCTGCTAATATAATCAAAAGGAAGATGGCACTGGTGCCAACACAAACTCACATTTAACAGCTATATTATCTTACAATTTATTTACAGGGTTACAAACTTTACCACATACAACTATTCACTTCCAGGTCACGACACAACATACGAGTTTTTTGTTACCGGCAGGACCCCTCACTGTAGTAGCACTGATCCTCCAGATAGGAGGAAGGATTCCTCCTCACCTCCAAGGCACAGGTAGCGACTGTATTGCAGATAGAGGGGGGCCACTCAAGATTGCTATTATTGTATGTTCCAAGGAACTTACTTATTCAGTGAGCACTGCTCTAGAAGGTATACCACATTCTGGTGACCATAAAATTTAGCGAGGGTCAGAGGAGTAAAACCACCACTAGTCTCAACACTGAGACTAGTGGGGTCCAGTAAGGTGAGGCACTTTATTACTTCCAGGTGACCTTCACGTACAGCCAGGTGTAATGGAGTGTAACCATCACTAGTCTTAACACTGAGACTAGTGGGGTCTAGTAAGATGAGGTATTTGATTACTTCCAGGTGACCTTCACATGCAGCCACATGTAGTGGAGTGTAACCATAACTAGTCTTTACACTGAGACAATTGGGGTCTAGTATGGTGAGGTACTTCATTACTTCAAGGTGACCTTTATGTGCAGCCAAGAGTAGTGGAGTGTAACCACCACTAGTTTTAACATTGAGATTAGTGGGGTGTAGTGTGGTGAGGTACTTAATTACTTCAAGATGACCTTCACATGCAGCCAGGAGCAGTGGAGTATAACCACCACCAGTCTTTACATTGAGACTAGTGGGGTCTAGTGTGGTGAGGTACTTGATGACTTCAAGGTGACCACACCGTGCAGCCAGGAGTAGTGGAGTATCACCACCACTAGTCTTTACATTGAGACTAGTGGGGTCTAGTGTGGTGAGGTACTTGATGACTTCAAGGTGACCACACCGTGCAGCCAGGAGTAGTAGAGTGAAACCATCACTAGCCTCAACATTGAGACTAGTGGGGTCTAGTGTGACGAGGTACTTTATTACGTCCAGGTGACCTTCACATACAGCCAGGTGTAGTGGAGTGTAACCATCACTAGTCTTAACAATGAGACTAGTGGGGCCTAGTGTGGTGATGTACTTCACTATATCGAGGTGACCAAACTGTGCAGCCAGATGTAGTGGAGTGTAACCACCACTAGTCTTAACGTTGAGACTAGTGGGGTCTAATGTGGTGACGTACTTCACTATATTGATGAAACCAAACTGTGCAGCCAGATGTAGTGGAGTGTAACCACCATTAGCCTTAACATTGAGACTAGAGGGGCCTAATGTGGTTAGGTAACTCACTATATCGAGGTGACCCCACTGAGCAGCTTGTACAAGAGCAGTATCCAGCATCTCCCCAGTAATACCTCCCTCCTCCACCAGGTACCTCACCACCTCCATATGGCCCTCTTTTGCTGCCAGGAGCAATGCAGGCACTCCTTGACTGTGGGCGCCAATGTTCACGTCAATGTCACATCTTCCAAAGGAGAGACAGTCCTCTTGACCCTGATTTTTCTCCTCTTCTATCAGAAACCTCACGACAAGCAGCTGCCCCCTCTCTGCAGCATGGTTCAAAGCAGTGCGCTTCCAGTCCACACAGGGATTTCTTGCAAGAAGGAAATTCACCACATTGATGTACCCCTGATCAGCCGCCCAATTTAGAATTTGCTGAAGGATTTCGTGACCTGGTTCACACTGGGTGAGCAGTTCCTGCCACCGTGGACCTTCTCGTCTGTCCCGCCACTCCCTCTCTCTCGGTTTCTCTCTCATCTCGTACTCCAACTCTTGCTGCTCAACAATCTTCTCTCTGTCCTTACATGCTCTCACCACTTCCTCTTCTCTCTCCTCACATGCATTCTCCACCTCTTCTCTCTTCTTACATGCTCTTTCCACCTCTTCTTCTCTCTTCTTACATGCTTTTTCCATCTCTTCTGTTGTCTCATTACATGCTTTCTCCACCTCCTTTACTTTCTTCTCAAATGCTTCCTCCCTTTGTTCTATCACCATCTCCCTCTTTTTCAGCACTTCTTCCCACAACCTCAGGCTGTTCTCTGTCTCTGTAAGTCTCCTCTCCAATTCTTCCACCACTCTGGTGTTTTCTCTCAGCTGCACCTCCCTCATCTCCACATCTTCCACTAGTGATCCATAGAGTACTGCACATAGTTTGCAACGAGTCTGGAACACACAATAAGACCATAAATTAACAGATAGTCCTCCTAAGAGACGGGTTACATGGAATGAATTCTACTGACACTGGCCACCATAAGAATTACCTGAAGAGATATTGATTCTCTTACGATGTGCCGTACATATTGCAACCATATTATAATTTTCTGGACATGAACTAGATCAGCTGAGTGGCACTGTAGCCAGGGGGTGAACAAAGCAAGAAAGAAAGAAAAAGCATTGTATGCTAAATTGATGAATTAAACATGTAAGTTATTTGTAGTCTGTCATTTTGAATTATACAGTGCCTACGTTTCATATTAAACTACCCGCATTTCTCAATGTTGCCTGCTGCATGTTTACTTTTAAGATTTTTACTACCTGTTAATTGTGTATGATGAGAATTTCTGTAGATTTGTTTGTGACAGCGATTGATATTTTAATAATTGTTTTTAAAGTTATTGTTATATGTTTAAGTGTTATACTATTCTGTTTCAGGTTTATTAAACTTCTGACAGGTCGGTTTTTCTAGGAAATACTTGATACGCTTGAATTAATAATCGCATTAAGTGATAATGGCATGTATTGACATGCTGTACCATAGATATGTAAACAATTCCAACAAATGCTGGAACTGTGAATAATCAACAAAGGAACTATAGAAACTGCATTCAACACTAATCTCAGTCAGTTTGGACATTTTTCTTTTCACCCCAAGTTGTTGGGTGCTGGGACTGGACTTCACTATGTATTCTACACTATTATCAATTACTTTTACATGCTACCCTCTCCCCTACTGACCCTAAGATTTTTAATGGTGTCTTACCCCCCATAGCGTTATTTCACAGATGGTAAAATGAGTACCAGGTTTTGCTGAAATAGGCCCTGTGATTTAGGTGGAGATGTGAAACAACCTCTTCCCTCACACACATGAATTATTTATATTAAGACATAAATTTATGAAATGGAACCAACACTAATAACAGAAGACTCACCATGTGCTGCCACATACTAAAACGTGCTTAGTAATGTAAATTGTGGCAATATATTGGAGCTTCCTGAGCTGTATGTTCTGACAGTACCCTTGAATTCCATCTTTTATTTTCCCTTTGCCTATACTATCACAAAAATTCCAATAGGTTCCCAGCAAAAACAGGGTGAACAGCGAATAGGCTATAAACAGATAAGGTAGCATCTTCAGTCTTACCTGTACCTAATTACATTTGTAACACATTTCAGATGGAGAATTACACAATCACTGATTCCTACCGAAATAAACCAGAGCCGATTTCTTTTTATACTTCTTATTTCTAATGTCCTCTATTTGGTTTTCAAGCTCCTAAAAGTTATGAAAATTCTTTTCAAACCCCTCTACAGATGATATATTTACAATAAAATGTCAACTGCTAAACTTGTCTCAGCATTTTTAGGCACCAATTCACTGTGCATTTATTCTCCTTTCACTGGTAGGAAAGAGTTGGGATGGTTCTTGAAGTATCCTGCTTTGAAGAAACAATTTGAGATCATAGTTAGCTTCACAGTTTTCCAAGACTTAGCAATGAAGTAGAGCGCAGACAACATTGGAACTTTAAGTGATGATGGAATCTTTCCAGCAACCATAAGGAATAAAATGTGCTGCACCAGCTTTTCCCTATAGAATGACTTAAAGGGATGTATAATACCTACATCACACATCCTTGAAGCAAGGAGCCTTTTTACATTTCTCCATCACAAAGGCGTGGAGATTCTCAGAGCAATCAGCATCACTGTGAGCCTCAATTTACAGTGTTTTCCATCACAGCATTTATCTCCTTTGAATGCCAAAGGTTAAAAATGTTCCTGGGTCCGTAGGTCAGCTCCTGCAATCTTCCACTGATTTCCTCTTCCACAGATTCATCACTAACTGTGTTTCATTCTCTATTGGATGCACTGAAATTTCCAACACCAAGAATATTTGCTACTTTACGTGCACATATCAAAATGGCATCTATCCTTCATCCACATGATGTATGCTGGTATCCTGATTATGGTGTCTGTTTTATGTCCTTGCTAATTTCAGATAGCCCCCTCCCCAGAAATACACATACATGTGAATAATATATTGGAAAATAATTTGTGGGCTAGGCAACCCACTTTTCAGAATTGTCCTGCTTTTTGAGTAAATTTGTTAAATAGGCAACCCATTCATCACAGATGTCCGTCAGTTTCCATAGTTTTCCCTGACACTCGCAGTAGGCTAGTATTCTCCATATGTTGTAATGTGTGCTGTCTGGTTTTGGTCAACATGCAGCAGTTATTTCAAGGATTATAGGTTAGTTGTGACCCCATTATACTTCGATTTTTCTACATCTTGAGCAGCCTGACGTGGTGTAAATAGCAGGAAGCATAAAATACTGAATGGAGTACACAGGAAATGCCTTTGAAAAGCATAAAATGTCGCAAACATAAATTTCAGGATTTTAATACATTTTGAGTGCACGGAAACTGAGAGGACCACAGAAAATGTTTTAATGGATGGTAAAACGTAAAATACTGGAATGTAAAAGCAGGGCAACACTATAATTACTTTAACTTTTATGAAAGGCTTAAGGAGGCTGCTCGAACATACTGACATAATGCCAGGAGCTGGAGAATGGGAAAGGAGAAGGATGATGAGGACAGAGCTGAGAATTTTAGGTCAGAATGGACGGGAGAAGAAGGTCAAGTAGAAAAGTTGCATAGAGATACATCTTACTCAATATAAGCCATGATGTATATGATACCAATTCCTAACCCAACACTAGTATTGTCAATGAAGAGGTAATGAAAACAATGAAACTTGGCAAGGAAGGAAAATACACCAGGATACAATGGAGACCTCATGGGAACAAATGTGCCATACACAGTTTAGCCTTACGAATGCTCTTGACACCAGAGAAGAGATTACTTATGCAGTAAAATGCCATTATAATAAACGCCTGTATTGTAACTAATTTCAAACTTCAGTATATGGAATTAAAATTTTGCCTTTTGGCTTATATTTAACATCTTTTCCTTCAAAATATAATTGAAGTTCATCCTGTTTTCATCTCCGCATATTTCGCACCTGTTTCTATTCACCTAATACCAGCTGCAGCTGAAGTCAAATGTTATGGAATAAGCGAGTCTAAATTTACGAAAATGGGTTTCCAGTTGGAAAAAGTTCATTCTAACATTATTAGACAAAAATACGGACAATCAGCAAATAATTAAGAAATAAATACGGACGCCAGGACAGACACTAAAAACAAGGGCACATCCTGATAAATATGGACGTTTGGTAACCCTAGCCTTGAAGAATACCGCTCTTAATTATTACAGGGTCAAATAAAGCTTTGCCTACTCTAATTCTCTGAGATCTATTTTCTAGAAATATAGCAACCCATTCAGTCACTCTTTTGTCTAGTCCAATTGCACTCATTTTTGCTGGTAGTCTCCCATGATCCACCCTATCAAATGCTTTAGACAGGTCAATAGCGATACAGTCCATTTGACCACCTCAATCCAAGATATCTGATATATCATGCTGGAATCCTACAAGTTCAGCTTCAGTGGAATAACCTTTCTTAGAACCGAACTGCCTTCTATCGAACCAGTTGTTAATTTTGCAAACATATCTAATGTAATCAGAAAGAATGCCTTCCCAAAACTTACATGCAACACAAGTCAAACTTACTGGCCTGTAATTTTCAGCTTTATGCCTATCACCCTTTCCTTTATACACAGGGGCTACTACAGCAACTCTCCATTCATATGGTACTGTAGAATTCCTTCAACCCAACACTTCACTGTACCACTCAACACAAAATACATTTCTACGTTCTGAATGGAATGCGAAATACAAGCTCAAACAGGCTCATTCTGCTATTCAGCAATCCCACAGCTAACCAGTATGCAAAACTGAACATTCCTGAAGCTAGCAGCTTACCCCCCATAAGCGCAACTTATCCTTGGAAGTTCAGGAAGGTCTTTTCCTGTAATCACGCAACTGTGGCGATGGCTCTTACCTGAGTTGGAAATCATATTTCTTTCAGAAGGGATGACAATACAGTAACATGTTTAGGTCGAGGAAAAATGTGATCGTACTAACCGGTAATGGTGAAAATTCGGTATGCGATATTTTTTATATAGATTTAATGCAATGAGAATGGGGACTTAAAATTTACGACATGCTATGTGAATGGAATACGGTGTATGGTGTTCCATACATAATGGTACTCTTCACATGTCATGGTTTTAAAACCATCATCCCTTAGTCGCTTCTTTTAGTTGTTTCTTACAAGAGGCAGGGGATATTGCGAGTGTATTTTTCGTCTCCGGATTCTACCTACAGGGGATCAGAAAATCAGACTTTTCTGATTAGGCCTACCTGCCAACTTTCAAAAAGAAAAATCTGGAAGATTGTAAAGCGGAAAATTTTTAACAACACGTGCATGCGTAGCAAAGTCTTGAAACACAATGAAAAAGGATGGCAAAGAGGGAGATTATAAACAATACTAATACAAGTCAAATATATGTTATGATCACCCATGAAATTAAATACTTACACAACGTTACATCTTTCAGTGATCGTATAAAACAAGGGAATTAAGCAGAATATGCCTCCCTAAAAGACTGATAATATCTATTCTTAGTTGAACTAATTACGAACACCACTAAAGATACTAAATCGCTTACAAATTCGTCACACAATTCCAGGAGTTTCAGAACTACCACCAATGTTACACCCACACACAAACAAAGCCTTTCACAGCTGCTACGAAGCACGATGCAGTTACTAAAGTTGTTATAAATAAATTCACAGCCTGCTACTTTTCACGGATTTCTTTTCTTAAAAATAACAGCCTGCTACTTGTTTGGGAACATCTCAGTGAATGAATTAGGAGTTGAGGTCGAAGAGGAGACAAAAGCACCATGGTAATGGATAATGTGATTATCGATACATTTACCAGTCGAATTCCAAACACTGCATCTCATATTACCAGCTAGTATCAAAAGTCAAATCTGATGTGACCGCAAAGAGCAAAACCAAGTGCGGATATTTCAAATCCGTAAAATAACATTGTTCATCCATACAATGGTAAAACACACTCAAAATCTGTACATTTTACAGAAAATCTGGAATACTTGGCAGGTATGCTGACGGCAAGCAAAAAGGTCCATTTAGAGTTCGAATTTCTTAACAATTAAGAAATATACTTGGCACAAAACTTAGGGGAACAAATGTTTGACATGCTGTAAAAGTTCATGTCATGGACCATGAAATATGTACAGGTTTATACGAATTGCTACACACCACAGTAAAGCAGTCATGGCGATTTAACTGCATAAAGGTTACCCTATTGAACGTAAACATGCTTCCAGTCCAGTCGGGTCTCAATACAAAGTAGTCCGGAGTACACAAACCAATCTCGCCACACTATTTGACATTAATACGCATTATTCGAGTATGAGACAGTCAACACGAGGCATCTAAGCGAAGTGGACGTGTCCCGAGCTGTTGCCCTACGTCAAGAACGACCTCAGAGTGCCTCCATCAGTTGTGCACAGGTTCTAGCATCGTTATGCGGAGACAGGAGGGTACGTTAGATGCCGTGGACAAGGTCGCAAATGGGAAAGTACTGCTCAACAAGACAGATTCCTATGGTTATCAGCACTACGCCAGCCCTCCAGCAGTGCCAGGGAACTGCGAAGTGACCTTACAAGAGCCTCTGACGTTCAGCTGTGTGTTCAGACTGTACGCAATCAATTACGAGAGTATAAAATACGCTCTAGAAAACCTGCGCGTGTAACCCCCCCTCACTCGGGAACACCACAGAACATCGTCACTGGCAACTGAGACACTGGCGTCAGGTAATGTTTACTGACGAGTCCAGGTTTACCTTATATGGACTGGATGGCCGTCGACGCGTGTGGAGACGACGAGGACAGTGATTCGTTGAAGGTCTTGTGCAGGAAGTAGACAGACATGGTGGGGCTTCGGTCATGGTGTGAGGATGGATCATGATTGATAACCGTATGGATCTTGCGGTGGTACCTGGCCATCTGAATGCTACAGTGTACGTCAGGGGCATCGTGAACGACCATATTGCTCCTGCTGCTCTTGGTGTAGAGCCTGATTTCTTGCTGATGCGTGACAATGCGACAACCCATACTGCATGAGGCACCAGATATCATCTCCAGTGATTGTACATCTGTGTGATGGAGTACCCTGAAAGGAACCCCGAACTAAATCCACTGGAGCACTTATGGGATATATTGCAGAGACCGATTCGGCAGTGCGAAAATGCTCTACAAACAATACACGAACCACTGGTTGAGGAATGGGATTCCATTCCACAGGCAGGCATCCAACGTTTGATATGCAGCATACTACGCAGGCGTGCAGCTGCAATTGAAGCTACAGGAGGTGCAAAACAGTATTAGACAACTACTGCTCGGGTATGCAGATTCTTCCGCAAGAAATTTACATTGTGATTGTGATAGTTCATCTGTTCTGTTGCAAATTGTGGCGAATGGCTAAATGCAGTGGCGATGGTTTTGTTGTTGCTAATTAAATAAAGCATGCAGTTCCTTCACCAACATGTGCTTCTTTTCACAAATCCACATGTCGAGATTCTACACAGCATTAAAAATCTGTTCACCTAATTTTTGTGCTCAGATAACAATAGATTTCACAAATTCTGAAGCTTTTATTTGCATGCAGTATTAATGAAATCAATATTCAGCCAGGGTAATGCTCGATCATAAAACAATGTATTGCAGACTTCCACCATGGAGGTTATTAGTTATAAAAGATACAGTAGAACCTTGTTTTAACGTGCCAGCTTTTAATGACGATTTTCGTAAGGACAATAAATTAACTAGTGATAAATATTATTTTTAAGTGGTCCGCCTATTCAATACATTTATAATTTATTACACTTAGTACATGTTTCTTCCCCTGAGGGACATCATCAGCTATAATCAAGTACATTAATATAACAGAATACAAAAATTACATTAATAAATTGGAAAGACACATTAAAAATTTGTTGCATGATAGGACATTTAAAAAAAATATTGGCAAACTTTGTTAAATTTGCAAGTCATATAATCAATAAAACTTGTTGAATTGTTCATTAAACTCTTAATGATAAAGTTCGTGGGAACTAAGAGTGTATTCATAAAATCTTAAATGATCGCTGTTGTGAATAAGAACTCTCGATTTAAAATATTTATTGATGAAAGATCTATAAGATCTTTGATAGACATTCCTTAATTTGTATATAAGATTGAACACATGGAGGCAAAAATGTAAACGAAGACTGACAGCACTGTTGTGTTAACAGTGACGGGAGTGAAAAACTACCACCACTAATAATTGGAAAATCGAAGAATCCACAATGTTTCAAGAACACCCGTACAGTCCGATGTAAGTATGATTTTAACAAAAATGTGTGGACGACATTGGACACTTCTAAATTTTTTACGAAGCTTGGATGCTAAGTTGGGATTGGCAGGAAGGAAAATAGATATGGTGACAGACAGATGTCCAGCTCATCCTTCAAATACATACATCTTTCCTTCAGAATATCAAAGTGGTTTTCTATCCTCCTAACTGCACCAGTCACCTGCAGCCTTTGGACCTTGGCATTATTCATTCTGTGAAAGTGAAGTTCGGAAAGAAATGAGGAAATTACTCCAAGCCACGCATATGTTTCTAGCAGCATGGCAACTAGTCACAACGAACACTATACAAAACTGCTTTGGCCATGCAGGTTTTGGTGCAATTTCAGAAGATTTTAATGAAGGAGACACTACTGATGGCATTGGGGAAGATTGGGGGTTGTATCAAAGGACTCGAGTGCCACAACATTTGAAGAATTTATTACTTGTGATGATGATATCCTAACCTTAGCACCACGGATGGATGCTGGAAACTTTGGTGACAATGCAAAAAAAAAAAAAAAAAAAGACAAGTACTCAAGAGGAAGAAGAGGATCCAGCAGAACCAGGGGCAGCAGCAGAGGGATGTGATATTGTGTCGGTACTTCCCTTCAACGTCGATGAAGATCTCAACAGTCTCAACCAAACTGGGAGAAAACTTCTTAGCGAGAGACTTCTGGGCAAGAGGAAGCAAACTACTGTACTTCAGAAAGTGAGGGTTAATATGTTTATTCTCACGGTTCTGATAGTCTATTTTTCTCAAAACTCAAAATCATATTAGGCCTCTGTCCATTCAAGTTAAAATTGAAGTCATAAATACATATTTCTCTTTTCCTTGCTGCAGGTTGTGTTCCAAACGATCTACTAAGGAATTTGTTACATCTGTTTTTTTGTAAATATTTTCTGCAATTTTTGTTACATGACTTCTTAGTATCCTTTAACATGTTCTTTTATTATTTAACATTACATTAGTAAAGACATAAATTTTCTTTTAACCCCCTTTCAAGGAAGATTTTTTTTTTTACAATTTGTTTTACGTCACACCAACACAGATAGGTCTTATGGTGATGATGGGATGGGAAAGGACCAGGAATTGGAAGGAAGCATCCGTGGCCTTAATTAAGGTACAGCATTTGCATAGTGTGAAAATGGGAAACCACGGAAAACCATCTTCAGCACTGCCAACAGTGGGGTTCGAACCCACTATCTCAAGGATGCAAGCTCACAGCTGCGCACCGTAACTGCATAGCCAACTCGCCTGGTAGGAAGCAATGTCAAAACCCTCCAAGATTTGTATATATTGGTGTATATTGATACAGGAAATATTCGATTTACCTCAAAGACAGGCCCAGGATTGCGTTCTATTCCCCCTGTGAGCAGTAACATGGAAATTACTGCGTAGAGCCCTCTAGGCGACTCGTTGACAGCGACTAGCTTCACAGTAGTGTAACTCATCTGTAACACAAACAGGCTAGCATACAGGATAACAGTAGTAAATGGATACCAGAAATACTGTACTTATTTGCATAATTGATGCATTTCTCCCCAAATTTCCATAATGATAAAGTTGTATACATTAACATTAATAATAATAAAAATAACAGGAACAGCAATAATCATTTGTGCATAACTACTGTGCAGGCATTTTAATTAGATGCAGTGCAGGTTGCCTGCAAGTTTCACTCTAGAAAACCAGGTAGATATTTCAACCGATTTACCTACTTTCTCTCTGTCAGCCTACAATAGGACGGACACTGCCAGAATGCAGAGAGGAGAAATTAAAAACTCAGCCTCAAGGCTGAAACCGAGGTTTCGTGTTTGGCTCCTCTGCATCTACATTTTGGGATAGCCTGTTATGGCTTAGAGCCGGCCCCGTGGTGTAGGGGTAGCGTGCCTGCCTCTTATCCGGAGGCCCCGGGTTCGATTCCCGGCCAGGACAGGGATTTTTAACTGGACCTGAGGGCTGGTTCGAGGTCCACTCAGCCTACGTGATTAGAATTGAGGAGCTATCTGACAGTGAGATAGCGGCCCCGGTCTAGAAAGCCAAGAATAACGGCCGAGAGGATTCGTCGTGCTGACCACACGACACCTTGTAATCTGCAGGCCTTCGGGCTGAGCAGCGGTCGCTTGGTAGGCCAAGGCCCTTCAAGGGCTGTAGTGCCATGGGGTTTGGTTTAGTTTGGTTTCTGTTATGGCTTAGAAAACCGTATTCTTATTTTCTACTGCTTAATCGGTGTTCTCACTGTTTTTAAAGTTTAATTCTACGAGGGCGTGTAAGCTCTGGTTGATGCTGCAATCTTACGGCTATAGTAGGAACTATATGTCGTCTTATTCTTTGATATTGTTCCGGCCAATCAGCGCTTGGTGTCGGCCATTTTTGAAATAGTCCGTCTCTGGAGAGGGAAGCGAAGCGAGGAGTCGCTGCTTTTCTATCATGCCGAGAAGACGTTGGTGTACCGAGCTCCAGGCAATGCATTGGCATAGTATAATGGACTGTGGGTAGTGAATTTAAAAGGATGTAGGATTGTGCTCCACACCCTCAGCGTTTATCTAATACATCCTCGTAGGGTGTGATTTTTATTTTACCTTGAAAACACCGACTTCTACGGTAAGGAGCACATGGCCTGGCCATGTTGTTTAACTTTCCTACTGCTGGGACCTCAAACCAACCTTTATACTTATTTGTTGTTTTCATCGGTGGTGAACTGCTTCTGCGTTTACTTAGGAGAAATCTATCAATCATCAAAATAAGTGATGCGTTCTGGAAAATTTGGTGGACCATTATTTGATAAGTGAAAATGTACTACCCTTTCAAAAGTAACGTATCGGGTTGAAAAAGATGTTAATTTGTTTGTTTGAAGCATCTAGCATGTAACGTGTCACCACAAGAAATTTGAATGTTTCTAAGGGAAATTTGAAAAGAGGTATAAATGTAAAATATTATTATTATTATCCGGTAATGATGTTACTGCTGTTCTGAAATTTGTTTTAAAGTGGGGTAATACATGGGAGTTCCAGTTAGGATATTGGTGCATTTTCGGGTTGTTTTAAATTTATTTTTCTGCTTTTTATTTAATTCCGGTCTTTTTAGTGTTTTTCCTGGTTTTTGGGATTGTTGGTTCCATTATTTTGCCTCCATTTTGCATACCATTGTTGGTCCACTATCGGGATTGGTTCTTTCCTGAATTAACAATGGATTATGGTTGCCTTGGAGACGACGACGTTTTTCTGAGAGACGTGATGGTGATGATGTTTTTTGAAGGCTGGGAGTCACCCCTGTCGTAGATTGTTCTGCCATTAAAAGGAACAGTGTTGTGTGTTTACTGTTTCTTGCCCCTCATTGCTCTTTTTCCTTTTCCCTTCAGGTTTTGTTGTGTCGGGTTTCCTTTCCCTTGAACATTTTTGAGTAGCACTTACATCCTATGCTGGACCTCCCACTGTATATTGGTTACCCTATAACTGATGTGAAACGAAAGAGAAAGAGTTCCATCTCTCAGCGAAAATCTGTGAGAGCAAAGAAAGTTTTTTTTTCCTGTTTCTTACAAGATGGTATTTCCTAAAAATGAATTATTTCCTCTCTTAAGAAAAGATTTCTTGGTTGTTAAGAAGGTAAACAGAAGTGTTTAATTGTAACATATCCTCCTTTAAAATGTTTCTCGCCGACCAGCTTTTTGGTGATTTAATTTCGTTATTTTAGGTTGGTTCAAAACTTGAAGGTACCATTTAAATTTCCTTATTTTATTTCTTACCGTTTGGCAGTTTTCAAATAATTTTCTTAATTTACTTTTAGGTGTTTCTTGGTATTTTATTTGAAGTTTTCTGTAGTTCGGTGAGGTCTGTTTACCTTATTTAATCCAATTTAATTTAATTTACTTTAATTTTAAAGACCTCTTCATTTTAATCACATGTCAATTTGATTTTAGTCAGTTTCTGGTACCTATCATTTTGGTAAACTACTGCGAAGATGTCTTGTTATTTACCTGTTAATTTTGAGTTTCATTAAATAATATATTAAAAAAAAGAAAAAAGTTTGTCTTGATTTCTACTCAACATTAATTTTGGCACACTGACAGTTGGTAGCTTGATCCACCCGTTGGTTTTCTACCACCTGGAGGTAAGTTCACCTTTTCCTATTTATTTTATTTTGTTCTGGTTGTGTAGTGTATGTGACGCTTCCTATTTTGTTCCTCTTCCACTGGATCTTGTCCGGTGTAGTGTAGTCTTTTACTCTCAATCAGCTAGTTTGGTACCAGGTTACCAAGCTGGTGGGCCAGTAAGTGGTAGCAGAGTGTGGTTCCTAAGTTGACTACGCTTGTGCTACTGTTAATTACCTGTAGGTTGGTCATATCCCCCTTTTCTTGAAAACTGTTCACTGTGTCAAATGGTTCAGTGGTGGAAAAAAGGCAAATGGTCTTAATGATTACTTACTTTTGTGAAAAGAAGCGCATTTATCTTGATTAATTTGTTGGAATTTTGTTGCATGTACCTCCACGATGTCTCGAGCGGTCCTGTTTCCCCACAAGCTCCGTAAGGCAGGTAACCTATGAGCTAGCGATACGTGGAGTTAGTCCAGCTGGTTCTGTTGCCAAGTGTGCTAACCTTCTTTCCGAGCTTATTCAGGTGCCCATTAGTCCTTCTCGTGTTCGCCCCAGCAATGTTGGTGAGTCACTTCATTTTATAACCGAGGCTTTGACCGAGATAGAGGTAATAAGGGAAGAGTTCTTGGATTTGTCTCCTACTAAAGCACAAATTGACCGTTTAAAGGCCAGAGTATATCACTACTTGGGAAGGATCCATGTTTTGTTGTCGCTTAAACCTGAACCCGAGTTTATCTCTCAGTGCACCAAATTGTTGGCTATTGCCTTTAGCATTTCTGCTGAGCTGGACCTGATGATTGCCAGCAGAGATATGGATAACCTAAAAATCAGTCAAAAATGTAATCCTTCTGACCCTATTCCTCAGTGTTCCTCAAACGATGTAGTTACCCCTCCTAATAACCCACGCTTATGTTGTGCTGCCTCTCCCGTCCTGGAAAGTTTGTTGTCTAAAATGAGCCTTACTCCCACCTACAACCCTTTAAAGGAGCTTTTCCATGGGGAGAAAAATTTCTCAGTAGATTCGATTGAGGAAAGCATTCGTTTTCTGCGGTTTCTAGTAGAAATGAAGGATTCTGGTAAAGTTTATTCTATCGATGATTTGGGTATCTTTCGAGCTCTTTTCTCCCATTGTGAAGGTATTCTGAAACGGGAAATCTCAGAGGCCATTTCCCTGAAACTTAAGGTTGATGAATTTCATGAATCGGTGTTGAAAAAATTTATTCCCTCCTTGGCGTTACAAAGCTTAATTCCTCAACATTGTATTCGGACGCAGTTCCTTCATGAAAATTTACTTTCTTATATCCTTGACCTCAGATTTTACTGCAAAGTTTTCAAAATTACTGTCCCAGAGGAAGAAATGGTGGCAAGAATTTTAAAAGGCATCTCTCCCTCATACAGGTCCTATCTTTCCCTGAGTAAGTGCCCAACTACTTTTGATGAACTGGAGGTTACATGCTCCCACGCTGAAGTCGTCAAGCATGGAGATGCCCCCAGACCTGTAAGTTTACCTCCACCTGCCAAACCTGTTCATCCTGTCCCCTCTCCTATATATAAGGATGCCAGTGCCAAGAAGTGTTTTAACTGCAGTTCTAGGAACCACCTCAGGAATGCTTGTACTGTAGTTAAGCGCAACTCTAGGGGTTGTTGCTATTCTTGTGGATCTGCTCAGCATCTTAAGAATAATTGCCCCTTGTCAGCTCCTAATTCTGGTCGATGACTAAAAGTTTCCCAAATAAAGTGTAAAAATTCTAATTTTGGAAAGTCTCCGGGCTCTGCTAAGGTTATCTGTCCCCAAAAGTGTAATAAGATTTCTACCTGTGGTGTTTCCCTGTGTACATTTGCTGAAGTCGAAGTAAATAACGAACCCCTGTTAGCATTGATTGATTCAGGTAGTATTGTGATTAATTTTGGATGGTATTCCAAGCTGAAGAGTGCTTGTAAACTGGATGAATTATTACCTGTTGGTGTGAAGTGTGTGGCTGCTAATGGGAACAAGTTTGAAATTGTGGGGGCTGTAAAGGTAAAAGTAAGAATTGGGAATTTCACCTGGAAAATCACGTGCCTTGTGGCACCTAACCTGTCTTGCAACATGATTTAAGGGACAGGGTTCTTGTCAAAAATGGGACTAGTTATGGATCTTCAAGCTAGGATGTTTTTCTTTAAATTTTCACCTGATTCTAAATTTAACTTAAGGGATCTTTCCTCGTGTGCAATGAAGGTTTCCTGTGTAGATGAGTCAGTACCGGAAGGAGTTGGTGAAATTGATAAATTAGATCTCAGCCATTTAAGTGAGGAGGAAGCTGAGTGTATTCGTGTTCTATGTAATGATTTCCCTGATGTGTTTACTAGCAAGTTAGGAGTTACTGATGTTCTCGAGTATCAGATTGAGTTATCAGATAACACTCCTGTCAGATCCCCTCCTTACCGCCTCTCACCTCCTCGTATGCTCGAGCTTAAAAAGATTATTGACCAAATGTTAGCTGACGGAGTGATCCGTCCATCTACCTCTCCCTATGCATCCCCGGTCTTCCTGGTACCTAAACCCTCTGAAGGGTTCAGGGCTGTTATCGACTACAGGGCTTTAAACCACAAGGTCATCTTGCAATCCAACCCTTTACCCGATCTGCACACTTGTTTTGGGTGGTTCTCGGGTGCCAAGTTTTTCACTGTGTTAGATCTCAATCAGGCATATTACCAAGTCCCATTGTCTAAGTCTTCCATTCCACTAACTGCTTTCATCACTGATTGGAACCTCTATGAATTTCTGCGGCTCCCGTTTGGCATCTCTTGTGGTGCGGCTGTTCTCACGAGACTGTTAGACAATATTCTCTATGATATTAAGTTCAGGTTCGTCTTTAATTACCTTGATGACCTGGTTATATGCTCAAAAACCTTCGAAGAACATGTCGAACATGTTAGAGAAGTCCTGGATCGCTTGAGGAAAGCTGGGCTGACTGTCAAGTTGTCAAAAGTAGCGTTTGCTAAGCCGAGTATGTCTTTCCTTGGACATGTGGTTTCCTCCAATGGTATCTCCATTGACCACTCTAGTACTCAGGCTATTAGGGATTTTCGACCCCCTAAAGATGTCAAAGGCATCGCACGGTTCGTGGGCATGGTCAATTTTTTCAGGAAGTTCATTCCTAATTTTGCAGTGATAGCTGTTCCTCTAAATCATCTTAGACGTAAAGACGTGAAGTTCTTCTGGGGTCGTCCTCAGCAAGAAGCCTTTGAAGCTTTGAAATCCGCTCTGATGAATGCTCCTGTTTTGGCTATTCCAAATTTTAATAAAAGGTTCATTGAGCAAACTGACGCCTCTGGCAAAGCGATTGCTGGTGTTCTTCTACAAGAGTACGAGGATGGGCGTAGGCATGTAGCTTACGTGTCTAGGACTCTTACCAACCTAGAAAACAAATACTCCATTTATGAGTTGGAATGTCTGGCCGTGTTGTTTGCCCTGGAAAAATTCAGACCCTTCATCGAGCATGTTAATTTTGATCTTGAGACAGACAACCAAGCTCTTTCTTGGGTATTGAACCGACCCAAGAGAACTGGCCGTATCACTAGATGGGCTTTGAGGATTTCATCGTTCAATTTCAATGTCAGGCATATCAGGGGTTCTGAGAACGTCATCGCTGACGGCCTAAGTAGGATGTTTGAGGGTAATTTTGGCACCGATGTAAATCCTGATGATGAAAAAATTGTAACTAATGTCTTTGGAGTTAATGCCATTCTTTCGGATCTTCCTCTACCATATCATGAAATTGCAGATCATCAGAAAACTGATCCAGATTTGAAGGAGATCATTGATAAGCTTAACAAAGGATCTGTAGTAAAGCCATACTCTCTTGTTAAGGGTGTTCTTTGTTGTAAAGGTCGAAAGAGTAGGAATTTCAAAATTGTTGTCCCTAGGGTCCTTGTCCCGGAAATTTTCAAATATTATCACTGCTCTCCCATTGGTGGACATTTGGGTACGTTCAAGACAAGGGAAAAGATTAAATAGATCTTCATTTGGAAAAAGATGGATAATGATATTAGAAACATGGTGAAATCTTGTCAAACCTGTGCTATTAGCAAACCGAGTCTGAACAACCATGTGGGATTTTTATCTTCTTCTCAAGCCTCTCGCCCAATGGAACGGCTCTTCATCGATTTCCTGGGTCTGCTCCCTTGTTCTACCTTAGGAAACACCCACATTTTCGTGTGCATTGATGCCTTTTCTCGATTCAGCTGGATTATCCCTACGAGATCTACTGACACTCGAACGACTATCAGTTGTTTGAACTCTATCTTTGCATCCTTTGGTCCTCCCAAGTTTTTAGTCTCCGACAACGCCAGTGCTTTCACCAGCCATTCATTCAGGAAATATTTGTTCGAGTTGTGCATCTCACATGTAACTACCACTCCATACTATCCTAACCCATCTTACGCTGAGAGAATGAACAGGAATCTAAAGTCGGCCTTGATTGCGTTTCATCATAACAATCAGTACAAGTGGGATTCTTGCCTGCATTGGTTGGCCCATGCGTTCAACTCAGCTTTACATGAAACTCATGGTAAGACGCCTATGTCTCTGATGTTTGGTTACCCTCCGTATTCACCCATGTCCAACCTACTTGGAATCAATGACCTTCTTCCTGACCTGTCCAAGCCCAATGATCTTCAGAAAATTTGGGATGAAGAGAGGAAAAATCTGTCTGTATCGTACGAGAAGGCTAAAAAACGGTACAACAAGGGTAGAAAATCAACAAGGTTGAAGGTTGGAGACCATGTCTTCATTAAATGCTACCCAATTAGTAAAGCTATCAAAATATTTACTGCTAAACTGGCTCCCAGGTACCAAGGACCTTGTACCATTTAGCAGTTCCTGTCCCCTGTATCAGTGTTAGTTAGTGATCCCATCGCTAAGAGAATTAGGCGAGTTCATCTGTCTCAAATCAAATCTGGATAAGATGTAGTTTCCCTTAAGTTTCCTTTTAATTTTGGTGTTTGGTACAACCTTGGGTAGGATGTGGTGTACTGTTTAAAGATGTGCCTAAGAACTACCTCTTAGTGGGCTAATTAGGGTTAATTCATGGGTAGTGTGTAAAACCATGTAATATTTTCTGATTTCTAATGTCTGTATTGATTCCCTGGCTTATGATGGTTTCCTGTGCGAGCTTTTCCTTTGATAGGTCTGGAAAAATTATCCTGTAATGGTGTCTTGATGATATTTCGTGACGAAGCGGATTTGGCATATGAAGTTTTATTACCTTATGTCGATCTTGTAGCTCTGGTGTCCTGTGAATTACTTGTCAATCTACTCCTATTGATTTAATTTCTGTTGGTTATATTTGCTCAGCCCGTGCTACCTTTCCGCGCCTTGCAAGGTTCTTTTTCCTGTCACCATCCTATGGTAGGTTTGGTTGGTCTTCAACCCTGGACTGTTCGTCTTTAAAATTCTAAACTTTACATAATTTGAAACTATAGGTGTTGATCATGATTCGAGAATGCACTGTTATGTTAGGGCACCCTTTCGGGATGTTGTGCATGATGTTTATCTCTGTTTTCCTCCCCGTTCTTCTGTCTACGGGGGTTGGTTTTGTTTCTACTGTATGATTGCTCACTCGTGCTGGTTGTAGGGCAATAGTGCATTCATCGCAGGATATGCTTCGCATTGTAATATAATTTTATTAGGTGGTGTACGTTTGGAAAACCATTATTAATTGTCAGTGACGCCCTCTCTATGTCTAATCTTTGGCGGAAGTGATTAGTTGTGAAGGAGCTCTGTCGACTGGTGTTGGGAGTGGTAACCTGTTTGCCTTGGGCATGGACTTGAGTCTTTCTGGTTCTCCACTGTCTGACTGTTTGTAATAGGTGCTCCTCCTTTACTAATCCTCCTAGTGCCCGGTTCTCTACTATTCCCATCTCTTTGGGAGTTGTGAGTTCTTTTTGAGACTGGCTCGTTGCTAGTTTGTCGTACCTAAAGGATCTTCGTACCCAATTTGATAACTGTTGGAAGTATCTTTCCTATTATCGTTTTCTGTAGCCCCACGCTAAACTTTAGTTCTGAGCTCCTCTGGAAGCTTTATTCGCCAGGTTCCTTATTTCAAATTATTTATTTTATTTCCTGTTGCGTGCTGTTCTATGCGAGTTGTGTGCTGTTGTACTATGTGGAGTATCCTACCATATCTACCTGTTGTTGTAGTGTTGTGTTGTGAAAGTATGGTTCTTAACCTGAGAATTCTACTTCTTTAGCCGCGATAGGTTTGGTGTTGGGCCTGTATCTGGTGGTGTTATTTCAGTACCGGTGTGTTGTTTTGAGTGTAAATTTTGATGGTCGCGTGATGACTTCATAGCATGGTGTTGAAGATTGTGTAATCTTTTAACCCTGAAGGGCTGACACATGTTTTTGGAAGTTATTGTGGTTTTGATGTTGTGTAGTCATTATTGGGCAGTTATGGCACTTGATAGAAGGTTGTGTGACCTTATAATTTCTCATGTGTCCTGGTAGATTTGGGAATTGTTTGTTTGTTGGTAATGCAACTCTTGTAGAATAGTATGTAGGTGGATTTAGGTAACTGGCTTCTTGTTGTATTTTGTTTCTGCCATCTCATGGATTTTCTGCATAACCTGTCTCTCAGTCGTCGTCATGTTTTCTATGGTTGTACTGTAAAGTTCATTTAAAGTCAATCTACCGTTCTAGGTGTTTCTTAGTGGATTTTGATGCTTGTTGATACGATTGTTTTAATATCTGTTGTTCTGTGTTTCATCGAATAAGTATGGGATTATTTTGTTGAAACTCTGGATGAATGCTAGAGTCCTTCCGCTAAACGATCATGAGGTATGTGCGTAGCATTCCTTCCTTCTTCTTGGTCTTATGGAAAATTTTCTATCGTCCTGCCTCGTCCCTGCCATTTATTCTTTTATTTACCTCATCTCCTTGGGATATGGAAATAGGTACCTGTCTGCTGTTGAGCAACAGGGTGATTGTGATGTCACTTATTTTTAGTCCGATTTGTGTCAAGGTCCTGACGGGCTATGGCGTATAATTACTTGAAAAAAATATATATAATTCAACCACCCGATCAATTATAAAGCCAATACAACAAATATGAGCATGATTACTTGTAATCATAATTTCTTGACTTGCTGTCAATTAGAAATATGACATTGAGTGGAGCAACAGGATGGCACGGTGCAGTTTGAATGAAACAGAAGTAATAAAGTCGTAATAACTCAAGCAATAATTGTACTACAGAAGACTGGACTGAGTGAAGCGAGGATGGGCGTATTAACATAAGAAATGGGACGGCATGATGCGCACGGCCAAGTAATGGACAACAAAACGTGCCAAAGTAGCCTAAGTGTACGTACTCTTTCTCATGAACTAATAGACATATTAACACAGAATTTGTGCTAAATGAATCTTTAAACTATTTATCTCGGTTCTTCCACTCAAAGTTTCTGAGACAACAATTACCCTAGTTTTCACTGCATTATGAAACAACCCATGCAAATACAAGAACGTCACTTTATTTCCATAGAAAATGTGGAGGGTCCCTTCGTCATTACTAAACCACACGTAAATATAAAGTTAATGAATGTAAACTACATTCGAGTCTCTACTTTAAACAGTTGAAAATAATCTGAGCCAAACTGTAGTTACAGTGAATTTTTAAAGACATTGCTGCATAATTACAGTGCTCACATCTGAATCACCTCTGTCCGCAGGGTAAAACGGCTCTTGAACGTTCCATGTCACCAAGGGGCTGTCAGTGAAACTTCAACACAGCAATTTATATATGCTGTGTTGTTTGAGTCATCAGTCCATAGACTGGTTTGATGCAGCCTCCATGCCACCCTATCCTGTGCTAACCTTTTCATTTCTACGTAACTATTGCATCCTACATCTGCTCTGATCTGTTTGTCATATTCATACCTTGGTCTACCCCTACCGTTCTTACCACCTACACTTCCTTCTAAAACCAACTGAACAAGTCCTGGGTGTCTTAAGATGTGTCCTATCATTCTATCTCTTCTTCTCGTCAAATTTAGCGAAATCGATCTCCTCTCACCAATTCGATTCAGTACCTCTTCATTCGTGAATCGATCTATCCATCTCACCTTCAGCATTCTTCTGTAACACCACATTTGAAAAGCTTCTATTCTCTTTCTTTCTGAGCTAGTTATCGTCCATGTTTCAATTCCATACAATGCCACGCTCCACACGAAAGTCTTCAAAAACATCTTTCTAATTCCGATATCAATGTTTGAAGTGAGCAAATTTCTTTTCTTAAGAAAGCTCTTCCTTGCTTGTGCTAGTCTGCATTTTATGTCCTCCTTACTTCTGCCATCGTTAGTTATTTTACTACCCAAGTAACAATATTCATCTACTTCCTTTAAGACTTTGTTTCCTAATCTAATATTTCCTACATCACCTGCCTTTGTTCGACTGCACTCCATTACTTTTGTTTTGGACTTATTTATTTTCATCTTGTAGTCCTTACCCAAGACTTCATCCATACCATTCAGCAACTTCTCGAGATCTTCTGCAGTCTCAGATAAAATAACAATATCATCGGCAAATCTCAAGGTTTTGATTTCCTCCCCTTGGACTGTGATTCCCTTTCCAAATTTCTCTTTGATTTCCTTTACTGCCTGTTCTATGTAAACATTGAAAAGGAGAGGGGACAAACTCCAGCCTTGCCTCACTCCTTTCTGGATTGCTGCTTCTTTTTTCAAAGCCCTCCATTCTTATCACTACAGACTGATTTTTATACAGGTTGTAGATAATTCTTCGTTCTCGGTATCTGATCCCTATCATCTTCAGAATCATAAATAGCTTGTTCCAATCAACATTATCGAATGCCTTTTCTAGATCTACGAATGCCATGTACGTGGGCTTGTCCTTCTTGATTCGATCCTCTAAGATCAGACGTAAAGTCAGGATTGCTTCACGTGTTCCTACATTTCTTCTGAAGCCAAATTGATCTTCTCCCTACTCAGCTTCAACTTGTTTTTCCATTCTTCTGTAAATAATACGTGTTAAAATTTTGCAGGCATGAGATACTAAACTAATGGTGCGGTAGTTTTCACACCTGTCAGCACCGGCTTTCTTGGGAATAGGTATAACAACATTCTGCCGAAAATCGGATGGGACTTCTCCTGTCTCATACATCCTGCACACTAAATGAAATAACCTTACCATGCTGGTTTCTCCTAAGGCAGTCAGTAATTCAGAGGGAATATCATCAATTCCAGGTGCCTTGTTCCTATTTAGGTCACTCACAGCTCTGTCAAACTCTGACCTCAAAATTGGGTCTCCCATTTCATCAGCATCAACAACCTCTTCATGTTCCAGAACCAAATTATCTACATCGTTACCTTGATACAACTGTTGGATATGCTCCTGCCATCTTTCTGCTTTGTCTTCTTTCCCTAGAAGTGGCTTCCCATCTGAGCTCTTAATATTCATGCACCTATATTTCCTTTCTCCAAAGGTTTCTTTGATTTTCCTGTATGCAGCATCTACCTTTCCCAGGACCATACAGCCTTCGACATCCTTGCACTTCTCCTTCAGCCATTCTTCCTTAGCTATCTTGCACTTTCTATCCACTTCATTCTTTAATCACCTGTATTCTTTTCCGTCTTCTTCATTTCTAGCATTCTTGTATTTTCGTCGTTCATCAATCAGGTCTAGTATCTCCTGAGTTATCCACTGATTCTTAGTTGATCTTTTCTTCCTTCCTAACATTTCTTCAGCAGCCCTACTGACTTCATTTTTCGTGACTCTCCACTCTTCCTCTATTGTGTTTCCTTCAGCCTTTTCATTTAGTCCTTGTGCAACATGTTCCTTGAAACAATCCCTCACACTCTTTTCTTTCAACTTGTCTAGATCCCATCTTTTTGCATTCTTTCCTTTCTTCAAGTTCTTCAACTTCAGATGGCATTTCATGACCAACAAGTTGTGGTCAGAGTCCATGTCTGCTCCTGGGAAAGTTTTGCAATCCAACACCTGGTTTCTGAATCTCTGCCTAATCATAATGAAGTCTATTTGATACCTTCCAGTGTCTCCAGGTCTCGTCCACGTATACAGCCGTCGTTTGTGGTGTTTGAACCAACTATTGGCAAGGACTAAATTATGATCAGTGCAGAATTCAACCAGCCGACTTCCTCTTTCGT
The DNA here is from genome assembly GCF_040414725.1 of Anabrus simplex. Lineage (NCBI taxonomy): Eukaryota > Metazoa > Arthropoda > Insecta > Orthoptera > Tettigoniidae > Anabrus > Anabrus simplex. The sequence continues at coordinate 39,546,485 of NC_090279.1, forward strand.
TCCTTTGTCCCAATCCAAATTCTCCTACTGTACTACCTTCTCCTCCTTGGCCTACCACTGCATTCCAGTCTCCCATCACAATTAGATTCTCGTCACCTTTTACATATTGTATTAAATCTTCTATCTCCTCATATATTCTTTCAATTTCTTCATCATCCGCTGAACTAGTAGGCATATAGACCTGCACTATTGTGGTGGGCATTGGTTTGGTGTCTATCTTGACGACAATAATTCTTTCACTATGCTGGTCGTAGTAGCTTATCCGCTGGCCTATTTTCTTATTCATTATTAAACCAACTCCTGCATTTCCCCTGTTTGATTTCGTGTTGATGATTCGGTAGTCGCCTGACCAAAAATCCTGTTCTTCCTGCCAACGTACTTCACTTATACCAACTACATCTAACTTTAGCCTATCCATCTCCCTTTTCAGATTCTCTAACCTACCACAATGATTCAAACTTCTAACATTCCACGCTCCGACTCGCAGAATGTCAGTATCCATCTTCCTGATGATCGCCCCCTCTCGTGTAGTCCCCACCCGGAGATCCGAATGGGGGACTAGTTTACCTCCGGAATATTTTACCCGGGAGGAAGCCATCATCAGTACATCATTCATACAGAGAGAGCTGCATGTCCTCGGGAGGTAGTTATGGCTGTAGTTTCCCGTTGCTTTCAGCCGTGTAGCAGTATCAACACAGCTAAGCCATGTTGAGTATTATTACAAGGCCGTATCAGTCAATCATCTAGACTGCCGCCCTTGCAACTACCGAAAGGCTGCTACCCCCCTTTCGATGAACCATTCGTTAGTCTGGTCTCTCAACAGATACCCATCCGATATGGTTGCACCTGCGGCTCGGCTATCTGCATCATTGGGACACGCAAGCCTCCCCACCGCGGCAAGGTCACATGGTTCGCAGAGGAGGCAATTTATATAAGAAAACTAAAATGCTAAAATGTGATATTTTATGTAATATCATGAATACATACAAATATAAAAATATGTACAATGAAATTCAATTATAATAACCCTAACACAGTGGTTTATGAACATATAACTTTCCCCAGCATCTAAATGGAAAGGAACAAAAATCAACTCCATTGCTCACAGCAAGCCATCAGCCAATCACTCTTCTAAGGCCTGTGTTCATCAGGGACATTATTCTTAAAACTGATGTGAGTGTGCATGCCAGGTTCTGAACACACTCGTAACAGAAACATATGGGTTAGTGTTCAGAAACTCAGGAACAAGATCCCAGATACTGTAGTAAATGAAAGTGTTGACGAAATATGTATGCTGGTCAAGTAGCATGCATAGAAAAAAGCACCACTGACACATTTCATTCTTTACAGAATTTTTTCTGTGATAATTTTGATCAGTCTATAATAGTTAGCACCTTCACATTATGTATATTACATGGAGTTATTGTTTTTACAATTTATAATACACGCCTCAAAAACAGTTCTGACCTGTATTTTTTGTGTTCGTAAAGGATGTTTGCTCTAAGAGTTGTTGCATGACAGACGTCCAAAAGACATGTAATGCTACCTGTTCATGGATGTAGAGGTAAAGCGCACAGTCTCAGAACAGTCTAGAAGAGTGCGCTGTTACTGTCACCTGTGGACACAACATGTCAAGAGCACATTTATGTCCTGTACAGTATAGAGGCATGCCTCAACGATTCATTACCACTTTTGACCATACGCACATAAAGACATTGTGTGAGCAAGGCCTGTCTGTGAGGGCAGTTGCCAGCCTGGTTGTTGTTCACCATAGTAATGATGTCAGGACATACAGACGCTATCATTCAACACAAACTGTTGAAGATCAATCTTATAGTGGTTGTTCATTGTGAACAACAGAAGCTGAAGTCCATTACATGTGAATCCTGGGTCGCAGGAACTAGTCAGACACAGCAACAGAACTACGTAAAGCCTTAAGGCAAACAACTGGTAGGGCTGTGTTTATGCAGGCAATCACAAACAGGCTCCATAGAGACCACCTACACTCAAAGAGTTCCTTGGCAAGCACATGCACATACAACCCAACATCATTGCACCAGTTACAGATGGGCAAAGGAGCACTTGGTCTGGACTCCGGTAATATGGCAGTGGGTCCCCTTCACAGATGAATTCCAAATGTATCTGATGCTAAATAATCATTGGAGGAGGGTTTCGAGATAGCGAGGTAATAGCAGACGAGTCTTGTATGCCATCCAGCATGCCCAACAGGGAGGTGGATCCATCATATTTTGGGGCAGCCTTACATATGGACGTGGAAAGCCACTCACTGTCATAGAGGTCAATATAACTGGTACACAATACCGGAACAGTATCCTTGAGCCCACTTTTCAACCATACTGAGATTTTTGCAACAGATTCATTCTGCAAGATGACAACATGCACTCATACTGCTCCAATATTATGAACCTCCTTTGGAGAGCCCAAATCCATTGGATAGACTGGCCTGCAGTATCTTTGGACATGAATCCCATTGAACGTGCCTGGGACATGGTGAAACAGGCAGTGGGCTGAGCGAAGCCATCTCCCACCTGTCAGAGAATGAGACAGGATCAACCAGGACAGCCTCAACCGCCTTGCGGACAGCATGCCGCAATGGGTCTGATTATGCTTCAGTGCACAAGGTACAGTAACACTGTAATGAGAGAAAGAATTAGATTCTGTTGTTCGATAGACGGGTGCACGTTGCTGGAGAGTAGTGTGTGTTGTGACTGCCGTTGCTTTCTTTTTTACATCAATCATGCTATGTCTGACTAAGTGTGTATTTGCATCCCATGTTTCCTGGGGTCATCAGCAACATAGAAACCCAGAATTCCAGGTGGTGCAAAACATTTTTTGAGGCGTGTATTATTATAATTTAAGTTTTGGCAAAGCAATTACAAATTAATGAGGAAAGATACAATCTACGAACATTTAATTTTACCATAAAAGTAAAGACCTGGAATTACGCTATCATTAACCGTGAACTGTAAGCTACACCACACTCAAGTTTATGCAATATTGGATACTCCGCGTGCTTTGTGTACTGCCACCTTTGAGCGATTAGCACAAGTATGTCTATCGTTTTCATTTCTCCTTCACTACCACGTGCACTGACTCTGTCTTAATGTTTCTCTCAACGTACTACTCACTGTGTATGACTCGTGTAGCGTCCACATCAGTCCTGTTCGATCCTTCCGTTTGGGTCAAGTCTCAGATCAAAAGCCTCATTCTGATGTGACTAGTCATTTCCCTGTACACTTTCTGCATTTTAATTTCCCTGTGCATTCCCCCTTTTTCTTGAAAATAGGTACCCTGATCATAATTAGATGCCATTGAGGATGCCTGCTAGTTTCACTCTAGAAAACCAGGTACAGTGAAACTCGGTTAAGAAGTTTTCCTTCATATTATGTGTGATTTTCTTTGTGCCTTGATCAGTTGTATTAAGATATATGTATATTTTTCCCGTTTAAAGTGTTCTGTTGTGAATATATTTCCCGGTTAAACAGTTCAGATTTTAGAGCCCCTTGAGATAGAAAACATCCGCTCAAGCAGCCCATGGTTAGAACCCTCCAGTCTTCGCGCAAGTTGCACTGTGTTAGACCATTCGCACGCTTGTGGTGTGCCTCTGGTGTCATGGAACCTGTCCGGACTTGCCAAGGCCATACGACATCACACTATGACAGACACCAGATGCTCACTCTCACCTTGTGGAATCAAAGCAAACCTATCAGTCAAAATTTCCACTCCACCATTCCATCTAGCGGAATAGAATCGAACGGATTCTACCCGGGAAACATAAAGCACACAATGATTGATTTCATCAAATTTTAATGCAGTAAGTTGCGTGCCGTGACAGGGTGAAGTCATTAATCGAGGAGGCCTAAACATTAATTAAGAACCGTAAAGTATATTTGTCCACAACATTACTGTTTGTTAGGAATACATGTACAACAAACCTATGGAATGCCACTTATAAAATTATAATGAACACTTAAGGATCGTACATTCCAACCAATGCCAATTATTGTACTGACATACCATACTGTATATGGACTCTAACATGGTATGATTCTGAAATAAGGTCAATAATAATTGCAAAATAAACTAAATACTGTATAGGCCTAACCTATCATGAAACTGAATATTCTAAACTGCTTGATTTTTCATTCCCTTGCTTATTTCCTTCCAGGAATTCTCGCTTATGCTGTTGTTGCAATAATACTTATGGGCCTTGTCGTAGAGGAAATTACGTTTTTTAACTAAACTGAAAAGATTTTCCGTGTCCATTATTAGTGAGGTGAACAAAAACAACTTCACAATTCTATGCAGGAAACAGCCGACTTGCCAGCTGATACACATGCTGCCAAACAGCCGGCCAAGAGATCCCGATTGTCTACAAAGTTGAACGAATGTTGATAACCAACTGGGTGTTTGTGGGAGGCACACAGAGGCGTTGCAATAAGATGTGTTGGCATAAAATTAAAAGTTATTTTTACCTTTATACAAGCTAAACATTTTATTAACCTGTCACTCGTAATTATTACATCGCATTATTAGAATGTAGCACAAGGATGAGGAGACATGAAATAAAATTCTCGCAGGGAAGAAAACTGTTTACGTTTAGATGTGCCAGCGTTGCTACTGTGCCTTTATCACTCCCACGTAATACCCCAGATACTATTCCATGCACTCATTTCTGCAACTTCAAACCTGTGTTTCTTTTCTTCATTACCTATAGCACGAAGAGGACTGAAGCGGAAAAATTAACTCAATACTGACTTGGCCATGTGGTACTTGCAAAACAGCCAGAAACTACGCCCATTGCCGTGACAACCAGTAGGAATGCAGGGGCGATTCAGGCTTACATATTAAGAATCTCTAAGAATGAGTTGCCAGATTTCCCATTTGCTGCCGTTAACCTTGAAGCAGGTGTGGTTGGGGGGGGGGGGGGGCGAGGAAGATAGAAAGCACATGCTAACGAACTCTTGTCCTTGCATCTGGTAAGCCTAAGCTATGGATTGCCAAGCATAGTGTAGCATCGTAATTAGTGTGAATAAGAGTCAGAGAAGTTAATTTTACTTGAATATCAACGTATGGACGTTTAAAGTGAAAATGAGTGGCACTCAGAGGAAGGAGATCAAGCGAAAGGCACTAACAATAAAAGACAAAGTGGAGATTATAAGGAAAGTGGAGTCAACTACACTTTCCCGTGTTGTTTTAGCAATGGAGCTGGGAATGCCGCCATCTACTTTGAACGGCATTATAGCGAAGAAAGAAGAGATCTTTGCTTCTGCAGGGAATACTTTGCAAGAAAGTTAAATCGGAAAGTACGATGAAGTAGAACAAGCTCTGCTAATATGGTTTAAACAGCAGCGAAGTTTTGAACATACCTTCCAGCGGGACTATTGTGAAGGAGAAAGCCGAAAATATTGCGTGCAAATTAAAGGTACCTTTCATCGTGTCGAACGGGTGGCTGGACTGCTTTAAAAATTGAGCTGGCATTTTTATACAACAATTTGTGGCAAAGCAGGGAATGTAAGTGCGAAGGAAAGGGAAGCATAAAATTTCCCTGTACACTTTCTGCATTTTAATGGAAGGAAATGGTTCTGCCTGCTAAAATAAGCAAACCTTGCGACATTTTAAATCTCAATGAATTCACACTTTTTTACCAGCTTATCCTGGATGTCACTAGTTTTGAAGGGAGAACCTTGCCACAGAGTAAAATTAAGTAAAATGTGAGTTACGGTATTGGTTGGTACTAATATGGAAGGAACTGAAAAACTACCTCAATTGATGATAGGGAAGTGTAGCGAGCCACGTTGAATCAAAATATCAGGTTTTTGCCGTGCAAGTACACCAGCAACAAGTCAGCTTGGATGACAAGTTCCCTGTCTGAAGAATATATGCAGGCATCAAATTAAAAAATAGGGAGACAGAAGAGGAAGATTGTGGTGTTTATGGACCACTTCTTTACTACTTCTATCCAAGGAAGGAACATCAAGGTAGAAGTTTTTCCACCGAATACTACATCGGCACTACAGCCCATGGACCAAAGAGTCATTAAGGTATTGAAGCAGAGGTATCGAAAATCAGTTGTGAGCTGTATGCTGCTACACATGGAAGCAGGCGAACCCATCCACAAACCATCTCTTTTGGACACAATGCATTTCATTGCCTCATCACGGGATTCATTGAAGCCTGTAATAATAGCAAATTGCTTCAGGAAAGCAGGCTTTGATGGTGGTACCAACAGCATAGTTATGGAAACTGGTGATAAAGAGCCTGGGTGCTGGAAAACTATACCGCAGAAGATGGCGATTACCAGTAGTTTCAAAGACTTCACTGCCATTGATGATATGGTAATCACTTGCGAGGAACAGACCATCGATCAGATCTGCAAGGAAATTCAAGCAAGAGAAGAGGAGATTAAGAAGAAGAAGAAGAGGTTGAGGAAGAGAATCCCCAAAACCATCTTGCAGTGAGGCAAGCATCTGCCTTGAAAAACTGAGGTGGTTTGTGAAACGTTCAGCCAGTGTGCCTCAGAACACATGGAAGGCAATGTGGGAAATGGAGAGGTTTATACTTTAAAGCAGTAAAAACCTGAAACAGTCAAACCTGGAACATTTCTTTTCCAAGTAGAAGTCTAGACTTTTGTGTCTGAAAATGTATTCAATGACTAATGCAGTAGAGAATTTACATAATGTACAGTTACCATCTACCGTTTTAATGTTCTTAGTATTACTTCTTGTATCTTGTGCAAGGTTTTATATAATATGTTCCCTTCACTTATCAAATGTATTTATAATATGGTGCGTTCAATTATTTTACTTTATCTCTAAAAATACATGTCATGATAATACAATTTTTATATTTTGGCTTTCTTTTAGCAGCTCCTATATATTGGCTTATTTCGGTATTGTTCACAAACAAGGAAATCTGTTGGCTGTGTGTTTCACTTGTATTTCAAAATACAGAATAAGTTTTTGGGCATTACCACTTTTAAGAAGATTCCTGCTTAAGAAGCTTTTCTTTTTTTGCAGTCCCTTGAAAAACTTCTTAACAGAGTTCAGCTGTAGTTATTTCAACCCATTTACCCACTTTCTCTCTCTAAATATAGCTGACTGTCCCCACAGAACATTATTGGTTCCTCTCTTATTTTAACACAGGAATCAAGCTCATTTTAAAGTCCAAACTGCAGATCACAACTTATTTTTCTTTTTCAGTATTAAAATTTGTATTTTTTTTTTGAAAAAATAATTTGATTTGTTTAGAGTCCACTTAGGAATAGGCACAAGCACCTAATCAGTAGCTTCGTCTACTTGTTCTAATATACAAATTTTGGTATATTCTGTCTGTTTTTTTAATTAAAAGATGTGCAGATGTTAGATTTGAATAGAGAACTAAATCATACCTTTTTCAGTAAAATAACTTATCCTGAGGGCTAATTAACAGTCTACAACCAAAATACAGTTATTCAAACATGGTCAAGGGGACAGAGAACATTCTAATTCTCCAAAAGTACATCTCTCGAGTTCACATTGGTGGACATGTGGGTAAAACAAACTAACAAACACCCTGATATCGGAATTAATGTCCTTTACATTACAGCCATTATGTAAGATACATCATCATCATCATCATCATCAGCGTTCTGCCATATGCCATGTCTTCACATGACAGCTCTCCACACAATCCTGTCTTTTGCCACCTTTTTTGTTTCCTCATACTTGATACTGTCCAGCATCTGATCTATTTTCCATCCTCTTTGTCTATTTCCATTCACCGCTCCTTCTATAGCATCTACAAGCATGCAATCTCTCCTCATCCGATAACTAATCCAACTGTGCTTGCTCTTCTTGATTACTTTTAATATATTTCTCTCTTCCCAACTATTCTCAAGACTTCTTCATTCTTTACTACTTCTATCCATTGTATGCTTTCCCTCCTCCTCCAAATCCACATCTCAAATGCTTCCAATCTTCTTTCGTCCTCTTTTTTCAATGTCCATGACTCAGCACCATACAGTGCCACACTCCATACAAAGCACTTCATGAATTGCTTCCCCAAGTCTCTATCCACACCCCCACAAAAAAGTCTATTCTTCTTATTTAATGCTTCCTTCGCAATCACACTATGAGTTTTCAGTGGTGGTGGTGGTGGTGGTGGTGATTATTGTTTTAACAGGAAGTACAACTAGGCAAACATCCTCTATATAACACTAATCAGAGAGAAAAATGGAAGGGATCCGACACTTCGAAAAATGAAGTTATCTGCCAAAAGAAGACAAGGACCACGAAGGGTGTGAAAATAAAGGATTCCCTAGCCCTTGCAAACCTAATAGTGCTGGGGTCGGAAAATAACAGGAGTTCACCAAGAGAGGTCAGAAAGGATAGATGAAAGGAGCCTGGCACAAGTGGAAGCAATGCCAGGACTCTGCTAAGGGCCCTATGTTCCCCAACCTATGCTCCAAAGTTCAGAGCCCTTCGGGCCCCTTTTAGTTGCCTCTTACAGCAGGCAGGGGTACAGTGGATGATATCCTACCACTCCCACCCACAGGGGGATATGAGTTTTCACCTCTCGGATGCACTTCATGTGCTTTGTTGTTCTACTTGCCAAGTATTTGAAAGCATTCACAAATAGCCATACCATGTGTTTCCTGGGGAATATAATGTGGTAGTGTCCCCTTACTTTCCACATAGGCAAGAAGCTGCCCAACCTAATAGGCGATTATTTCATTGTGACCGAAGATGTTCACAGTTTTGGGTTGTCATTTCCTCTAAACCCAACTACCTATGGTTTGCCTGCCAATACTCGGGAGGCTGACTGCAGTGGTTTCCCACTGGGAGATGGGGTCGCCACATCCCTATTGTTTAATTTTTTAAAAGTAACTTTATAATCTACTAGCTGTAGTACCCGGCGTTGCCCGGATAGTTTTTGAATGTTAACTTTTAATATTTGTATTACCAGTTAGTTGAGTGTGAAGTGAATGCTTATAGAATTCTTTTTGAGATGCTGATTTTATGACTTATCATGTAGTTTTATAGTTATTTAGATGTATCTGACTTCAAGTTTTAGATTATTTAATTATCGAGTAAACACTAATCTCGGTCATTTTATACTATTTACTTTTAAGCCCTTCTCAGCTCCTGCCTCGATGGAGGCTGAACGTGGACTTAAACGCTATCCACAGCGTCACAGGTCGTATCAGCGACACATAAACAATGAATTTCGACATTAATATTGGTTATTTTCCTTATTTTTGCACGTCAGCCCCTCTCATTCCCCAACACCAGCGGGGGCTAGGTGTATCTGACCTCCACAGTAATGTTTTCTATATAGTAAGTCATGTGTATACCAAGTTTGATTGAGAGATATGCTAAAACATACACACATCCTTAAACTCTGTCCCTTTGGACGTTTTCAATTTTTTGCCAGTTCTCATCCGCCTGCCGAGTAGGTCTGAGCTTTATCTTAAACGGCATCCAGAGTGTTACAGTTCATCTCAGCGACCCCGAAAACTATGGATTAGACACAAATTTCGGTCATTTTGGTTAATATTTACATTTCGCCCCTACTTTAGAGGCTAGGAGTCTCTTACCCCTAGGGTATATTTCTCCAGACAGTAGATCCAGTATACACACATGCGTCCATTCTCTCGATCATTTTCGAAATTTTGTTTTTCACTTTTTCTCACCGCTATGCGAAAGGAGGCAGAATTTTGACTTCTAAACTAATTGGAGTGTTACTATTCATCTCAGCGACCCCGAAAAGAATGGATTCGACACTATTTTCGATTATTTCTACATCTCATCCCGCCGTAGGTGTGCTAGGGTTGTCATACCTCCACGCACTTTGTCTCCTGATAATAAGTCATAAGTGACCAAGTTTGTTTGAAATTGTTCCCGTAGTCCCGAAACGTATGGATTCAACACTAATATCGGGCATTTTCAGTCTTAATTACATTTCATACCCTTATCTAAGGCTTCAAGGGGTGTCTTTCCCCCTTAGTATTTTTTTCAGGTATTAGGTAATATTTGCATTAACTTCTGCTGACAGTTATACTGGAACGTACAAAAACATCCTTAATCTCGGTCATTTGGATATTTTCTGTTCTTGAATCCTTCTCACCCGCCTGGCAATTGCGGATCAACTTGGACTTAAACGACAACCGGAGTGTCACTCCTCATTTAATCGACACCTAAAACCATGGATGTGACATTATTTTCGATTATTTTATATCTAACTCCCTTCCTAACTACTCACTACAAAAGGGGCCTTAATTTGGACTTTAAAAGTCCAGAGTGCCACTATTCACCTCAGCGAACCTAAAAACTGTGGATTCGACACTAATTACGATTATTTTTATATATCACCCCCCTTGCCCCCCACCCTAAAGGGGGCTGAACTTGAAATTAAGAATTTCCCGGGATGTCACTGTTCATCTAAGCGACCCTGAAAAGTATGGATTCGACTCTATTTTCATTTATTTTTATATATGACCCCCCTTGCCCCTAATGGTTCCTGGGGTGTCTTATCCCCACGTGGTTTGTCTCCTGATACTAAAAATCCGGAGTGTCGCTATTCACTTTGGCGACCCCGAAAACTACGTATTCGACACAATTTTCGATTACATGTATATATCACTTCCCCCTCGCCCCAACGCCAAAGGGTCTGAACTTGGACTTTAAAAAATTGGAGTGTCACTATTCCTCTCAACAACCCCAAAAATTATGTATTCCACACTACTTTGATGATTTTCATATCTCAAGCCCCCCGCCCCCACCTCTAATGGTTCCTGGGGTGTCTTATTCCCACGTGGTTTGTCTCCCGATATTAAAATTCCGGAGTGTTACTATTCACCTCGGCGACCCCGAAAACTGTATATTTGACACTAAATACTATTATTTTTATATCTCACCCCCCTTGCTCCCCCCCAAAGGGGGATGAACTTGGACTTTAAAAAATCCCGGGGTGTCACTATTCATCTAACCGACTCCAAAAGGATGCATTCGACACTACTTTCGATGATTTTTATATCGCACCCCTTTCCCCCCCCCCGCCCCTATGGGTTCCAGGGGTGCCCTACCCCCACGTGGTTTGTCTCCTGATAGTAAAAATCCGGAGTGTCAGTATTCATCTCAGCGACCCCGAAGAGTACTTGACATTCTTTTCGATTATTTTTATACATCATTCCCCCTTGTCCCCCACCCTAAAGGGGTCTGAACTTGGAATTTAAAAATTCCCGGGTTGTTACTGTTCACCTGAAAAGTGTGGATTCGACCCATAAGGGTTCCTGGCGTGTCTTACCCCCACGTGGTTTGTCTCCTGATACTGAAAATCCGGATTGTCGCTATTCACTTTGGCGACCCCGAAAACTATGTATTCGACACTATTTCCGATTATTTATATATATCGCTCCTCCCTCGCCCCCACCCCAAAGGGGCTGAACTTGGACTTTAAAAAAAATTGGAGTGTCACTATTCATCTCAGCGACCCCGAAAAGTATGGATTCGACACTATTTTCATTTATTTTTTTATATGACCCTCCTCGCCCCCCGCCGCTAAGGGTTCCTGGTGTGTCTTACCCCCACGTGGTTTGTCTCCTGATACTGAAAATCCTGAGTGTCGCTATTCACTTTGGCGACCCCGAAAACTATGTATTCGACATTATTTTCGATTATTTGTATATATCACTCCCCCCTCGCCCCCACCCCAAAGGGGCTGAACTTGGACTTTAAAAAAAATTGGAGTGCACTATTCATCTCAGCGACCCCGAAAAGTGTGGATTCAACACTATTTTCGTTTATTTTGATATATGATCCCCCTCGCCCCACCCGCCCCCAGGGGTGTTTAGGATGTCTTACCCCCACGCGGTTTGTCTTCTGATACCAAAAATCCGGAGTGTCGCTATTCACTTTGGCGGCCCCGAAAACTACGTATTCGACATCATTTTCGATTATTTATATATATCACTCCCCCCTCGCCCCCACCCCAAAGGGGCTGAACTTGGACTTTAAAAAAAATTGGAGTGTCACTATTCATCTCAGCGACCCCGAAAAGTGTGGATTCGACACTATTATCGTTTATTTTTATTTATGACCCCCTCGCCCCTGCCAATAAGGGTTCCTGGCGTGTCTTACCCCCACGTGGTTTGTCTCCTGATACTGAAAATCCGGATTGTCGCTATTCACTTTGGCGACCCGGAAAACTATGTATTCGACACTATTTCCGATTATTTATATGTATCGCTCCCCCCTCGCCCCCACCCCAAAGGGGCTGAACTTGGACTTTAAAAAAAATTGGAGTGTCACTATTCATCTCAGCGACCCCGAAAAGTATGGATTCGACACTATTTTCATTTATTTTTTTATATGACCCCCCTCGCCCCCCGCCGCTAAGGTTTCCTGGGGTGTCTTACCCCCACGTGGTTTGTCTCCTGATACCAAAAATCCGGAGTGTCGCTATTCACTTTGGCGACCCCGAAAACTATGTATTTGACACTATTTTTGATTTTTTGTATATATCACTCCCCCCTCGCCCCCACCCCAAAGGGGGCTGAACTTGGAACTTTTAAAAATATCGGAGTGTCACTATTCATCTCAGCGACCCCGAAAAGTATGGATTTGACACTATTTTCGTTTATTTTTATTTATGACCCCCCTCGCCCCCCGCCCCTAAGGGTTCCTGGCGTGTCTTACCCCCACGTGGTTTGTCTCCTGATACTAAAAATCCGGAGTGTCGCTATTCACTTTGGCGACCCCGAAAACTATGTATTCTTGATTTATGAATTCCATTTTCCGTATTGACATTTACCAATCTTCATAAAAGGAATCTAGATTGTAATACTTTGCAAGAAAATAAATGTATTGTTTAGGTGGAATTTTTCTTTCCTTTTATGAAGAACTATGTATTCTTTCGATTATTTGTATATATCACTCCCCCCTCGCCCCCACCACAAAGGGGGGCTGAACTTGGACTTTAAAAAAATTGGAGTGTCACTATTCATCTCAGCGACCCCGAAAAGTATGGATTCGACACTATTTTCATTTATTTTTATATATGACCCCCTTGCACCCCCGCCCCCAGGGGTGTTTGGGATGTCTTACCCCTACGGGGTTTGTCTCCTGATACCAAGTCATAAGTGTATCAAATTTGGTTGAAATCGCTCCAATGGTTTGGGAGGAGATGTGGTACAAACCCACCCACCCACATACATACAATGACTTTTATATATACATATATAGATTACTTCCAAGATACAAACACTCCCATTTTCATCTGGAAATATATCACGAGCATTGTGTATCAGTACGTTAACAACAATTTTACTGAACTGTGGGTTTGTGAAAACTGGGCTTACTTTCTATAGAGACCTTGCGGTTAACCTGTTAAATCTTAACCTAGTCACCATGTCTTAACATTTACATTAATAAATAATAATAATAATAATAATGATAACAATAATAGTTCATGGTGTTTTTTTTTTTTTGCTAGGGGCTTTACGTCGCGCCGACACAGATAGGTCTTATGGCGACGATGGGATAGGAAAGGCCTAGGAGTTGGAAGGAAGCGGCCATGGCCTTAATTAAGGTACACCCCCAGCATTTGCCTGGTGTGAAAATGGGAAACCATGGAAAACCATAAGTTCATGGTGTAGGCTTCTGCAGTCACATCCTAGCTAGTGAATGATGGGGAGCAGCTGACTGATCTAGTAAGTGGCCTGAGAATTGGAATACCAGTTGCTACAGAACAGCAGTTTATATCTAGATAAAACACTGAGTTATGGCCCTGCTAGTGAAAAGTTACTGCAAGTAGCTCACAGTTGTCAGAAAGCATTCCCAGCCCAAACTATCTCTACACTGGTCTGTTTTCAGAGGATTTTTGCTGCAAGAGAGTGAAGTTGGTGCACTTGGGATATATTATTCATTCGTTTTTAAATAACAGACATGAAAGGAGTGAGAATCATTGCTGGTACAGACAGGTGGGAACAATGGTAGGAGGTACTCAGAATTTGGGGAGATAAATGCCGAGTTAGGAATGAACTTATTTGATAAATATGTAAACCAGCATAATAGGTGGGGTCACATGAGGAGAATGGAGGATGATCGGTTACCAAGAAGAATAATGGACTCAGACATACAGGGAAAGAAATGTAGCAGATCAATAAGATGCTGGTTAGACTCAGTTTGTAATGGGTTAAACATTACAGGTATGAAAATTAATGAGGCCAAAAAGCCTTAAAGACTTACCATAGTCCTTCTTCCAAGTTCCACGGAGCAAAAATGATAACACTAGCTGCAGGAAGTGATGGCCGATAGACAGCTTGGACACGGGTCACTGCTGATCTCTTCTCTCACAATAACTGTTGTATTCAAAAGTATGTAGAGCTAAGTATAAAACCCTATAAAGAACGAACAAATGGATCAGTCCCAATCATTTGGTAAATACAACTTCAGCAGAAAAGAACTAACAGAACAAGCAAGTAATAGTGAAAATAAAAACAAGCTATTAACATCTAGATTTGTTGTTTAACATGAAAGGTGACCACAGAAACACACAAATATTACATACTTTCATGATTTTCCATCTTTATGGCACTGAATTCACATCTTATTAAATGTAAATCAATATAAAATCAACAACTGCATGCAGGCAAAAGGCAGTTTCAATTTTAGACTAAAATTCTCATGAGCTTCATAATAAGCCAAATTGTTTACTGCTATGATCACCCAGTAATTAGAAAATGTTGTTTCACAAAATGTACAACTATTTTCACAAATATCAGATGAAATAAAAGTTTGGTATACAGATCAACAATAAGTTGCTTTAAGATGTGTTAAAGTTTGGTAGAAATCAGATCAATTTTCTTAAAGTTATGTGTTTCCAAAGTGAGTGCTCCATTGGAAATGGAAAAATACTGGCACTTTTTTTTGTTGAACCTCCATTAAAATTTTAACTGGGTATGATAAAAATTTCTGCTACACATAATTAAACATACAATAAAATAAAATAAATTTTGGTGTAGCTTGTTTCTGTGTGGGACAAAGGGTAAACTCACCTTTTACTCTTCGGCCGGAGAAACAAATGCCTACAAGACCTGCCTAGCAACGACTTTACATAAGTGCATACTTGATCTGCTTATGAACTTCAACTATATTTGTTTTCGGCGCAAGATAGTGATGTTCTGTTCACTCTCTTGACTGTGATTATTGTGTTTTGAACATTAACTGAATTGCTACGATATGATACAATGTTAATTTTTTGCCTGTGTTCAATATATTAGTTGTTTTAAGATCTTCGCTAATTGGCTGATGATGACACTTGAGATGTGTTGAAACCGGTCCCAATAAACAGGTTGTAACTACTTTTTAGTTCAACTTACTACAGAGTATTGAAAGGTGGATCCTTCCCTATAATATTGTACATCTTCTTATTTCTCTATTCAATACGGAACAATCATGAAGTTTTTAACTTTAAATTGACCATGGCTGGCATTACCTTGTAACTCACAGCTACCATTACCAACTCACGCAGAATAAAATCACAAGATTCACAAGAAAAGGCTGTGATAGAGACTAACCGATCTTTGGAAATCCAAGCCACTCTGTCATGAGAATAGTGGGGCCACACTCCCTTCAAGGGCCTTTTATCTATGCTGCAGCACATACTGCCTAGACAGCAAGGAAGAAAGTATTTTAGTAACGATCACCCAGCATGTCAAATCTCTAACCTGGGGAACTACTTTGTTTCAACAGTAATCACTCTGGGGAACTGCACCCCCTGACCCCTTTTACATTTTTTCTACGGCAACAGCGAATACCCACCACATGGCAATAACCTTTTGTAACAGTTCAGAGCACGTTAAGATGCTCCTTCTGGTAATCCCCTGAATTAAGCAGAGAACAGAAGTAAAAAAATGCTTCACCCACTGCAGAGTCTCCTTGAGCACTATGTGAAGTGTGTTAACTAGGGTGTTGCCCATCCCTGCCTTTGCAATATATCTCGCCATGGTATGTCTAATTTTACCTCCTTCCGCTGTTTTATGACAATGGAGTTAATATACTACATTTTCCACCTCCTCAAGCGTAATTTTGCTACCATCATTGTCCTGATCCCCATGAGATCGGTTGTTCACAATGTCAACTAAAATGATTTCCTTTTACAATGACAATATTATCAAAATATTTCTTCCATCTGTCCAGTGATTCCCATGGATCTACCATCAATTCACCTGATTCACTCAAAACACTGTTCATTTCCCTTTTCCCCATCCATTTCTAAGATTCCTTATTACTGACCAGATAGGTATATCTGACACTAGGCCAAGCCTTTCCAGATTCTTACCAAAATCTCCTAACCACCGCTTAGATTCAACATTTATGCATTTCGTTCTCTTTTCTTCATCTACGTACAATTTCCTGTTTGCATCAGCCCTGGTTTGGAATGTCTGATACACCTTCCTTTTACTTTACAAGCTGACCTCACTTCATCATTTCACCAAGATATTAACTTCTCCCCATCTTTACCCACAGTTGTCGCTAGGCACTCCTGTGCTGTTTCTACTGCAGCATCCCTTATGCCACCCATTCTCTTATCCTGAACCTGCTTCCTGTCTATTATTAGCAACCTTACACTTATCATATCACTGTACGTGTCTAATTCCCACGCCCTGCAGATTTTCTATCCTTATTCGTCTCCAGACTAATATCACTTTCTGTATCCTAGGCCTACATGTACTTAGTTCAAGACAGATCTGTATCATCAAAAAATTTGCAGAATACTCATACATCCCTAGCAGATTTCCTGAATTCAATGGCGGTTATGTTATGGCCTATTATGGATCTAGTGCCTCTACCCTCCCATGTGAAGTGATGAATAGCCTTATGCATGAAGAATCTATTCGCAACTACTAATCCCATACTAGCTCAGAAGTCCAGTAAACGTTTCCCATTCCTATCTGAATTATTATCTTCCCCATCACCTTCTCATATTCTTCATTTCTATAATTCTTGTTATTACTGATGAACAGCCTGCCTCACACTCTGCACATCCTTTTTTTTTTTTGGCTAGGGGCCTTACGTCGCACCGACACAGATAGGTCTTATGGCGACGATGGGATAAGAAAGGCCTAGGAGATGGAAGGAAGCGGCCGTGGCCTTAATTAAGGTACAGCCCCAGCATTTGCCTGGTGTGAAAATGGGAAACCACGGAAAACCATTTTCAGGGCTGCCGATAGTGGGATTCAAACCTACTATCTCCCGGATGCAAGCTCACAGCCGCGCGCCTCTACATGCACGGCCAACTCGCCCGGTCCTTCCTTTTTTAACACATATTAACAACACATTATAATCACCTATCTACTCCCTGTTATATCCTCTTACACCTCTATCAAGGTTAGTATATAACATGTTGCCCAGAACTGAGGTTTCTGCAATCGGAGGGCTTCGGCTACGCTTGATTATAAGTCAGCCAGTTACCCAACCAATAACCTTGACCGCTAGTATTGCTAAAAGTCTGTGCAGTAATACTGTGAGTGAGTAGTATGGGAGTTTCTTTAATATGTGCAAATGAGTTGCAGTTTTGATTTTATAGTTTTATGGTGCTTTCTATGACTAGTCCTTGTGGTGAATAGCTGCTTTCTTATGTCAGTGTTATTTTGTGTTTGACTTAAATTGATTTGTCTCGGGTTGCATATAAACATACCTGGTACGAGGTGTATGATTGCTCATCTCACAAATTCCTACAGTCCAGCAACTTCTAAAGTCACTAGCAAAACTGTGTATGGTCGTCAGTTAAAACAACAAGACAAAATTTTAGATAAAATGTGTGGCCTTATTAACAGTATGACCTGCAAGGGGAAAAAAGTAAAGCAAGTGTCCCAGAAAGCTATCGTTGTGACTATCTCCTCCTTGAAACTTTTGATCTCAGGAGTTCAGAATCTAGGAAATAAGTACATTTTAACCCACCGACTGAACCAAGATTCACTTGAGAATTTGTTTTCCCGGATCCATTCTCGAGGAGGATTATATGGCCACCCTACGCCGATGAATGCTCTTTATTGTCTTTGGATGATTATTCTCTGAAATAATACCAGTAAAATAGAGAAATACATGAGATGAAATGGCATATGGCTTTTAGTGCTGGGAGTGTCCCAGGACATGTTTGGCTCCCCAGGTGCAGGTCTTTCGATTTGACAACCGTAGGCGACCTGCGCGTCATGATGAGGATGAAATGATGATGAAGGCAACATGTACACCTAGCCCCCATTCCAGAGAAATGAACCAATGAATGCTAAAAATTCCCAATGCTGCTAGGAATCGAACCCGGGGCCCCTGTGGCCAAAGACCAGCACGCTAACCATTTAGCTATGGAGCCGGACAGAGAAAAACAAGAACACATGAACAGAAACCTCTGATGAATATCTCTCATCATAAATGCTGAGGAAGAGCGAAATAACGTGTCGTGAGTTAGAATATTCTCCTGCTCAATGTTATTTTAAAGAAGGCAAATATGATGCTGTTCCAACATTTACCAGTAAAACTGACAATGGAATGGGGGACGAAGGTTTGAATTACATTGCAAGTTAGATAGCTAAAAAACATGTAAGCACTCATCCACACTTAGGTTTCCAAAGACGCATAGGAAGAACATAGGCCAGTACGTATTGTTCAGGGTCCTGGGTTCGAAATCTGTCATACAGTGGTCTTACGGAGCTGACAGCTGAATGGTTACAAACTGTACAAGATATGCAGAAAAGTTTTTGTTCTTATCACGGACTTACAGTCCGAAGAGAACCAGTTTCTTTAATATGTGTAAGTTATCGTAATTTAAGTAGTGATCTGGTGGCCACATTTGTGAAAATGAGGACATATGCACACATAAAACTTTTAAACAAATGTGAGGGAATAGTGGAAGCAAATGTGTCAACGTTATGGAGGGGAAAGTAAAGGAGATAAAGAAAATGAAGAAACTTACCAATTAAGGTAAGACTCACTTTATCATAATAGAACTATTTGTTCGTTCTTTTATTCACTTGCTTGTTTATTGGTCATATTTAATGCACAGTTTTGTTTAACTCAGAATACTTTACTGGATTTCAGTAGCGTAGTATGGCGACTAAAATACTATTAGCAATAAAGATGGTCTTGCAACACGATTAGCTCTTGTATTGTACATTATTGTGTTCGTTATCTACTATTTACAAGGTCAATTTGAGCAAGTATAGGGGACACACAAGATAATAATTGGTTGGTTGGTCAAAACATATTGCAACCACTAAATTCCTTTGGAAAGTACTCCTGCGATCAGAGAGCAGTATCTGTACGATGTCACGCTCGAATAGCCAATGACTGCAAGCCAGCCATTGTGGGTAACCTGTTACATACTAACTCTGCCCCTCTAATGACAATTAATTCTTAACACATCCAGACACATCCTCTTTGCAGCCTCAGCCAGTGCTACTTCCATAAGCCCCATTAATATTGATATCTCCCCTTTGAATTGTTGCCATGGAGTCCTTCGCCTTAAATGGAAGTGGAATTCCATCACTCCCGTAGGTTGAAGTTTGCTTAAAACGTTTTGAGCATGATTGGTATGAATTCTACAGAGAGGAATGTTACGCTACTTAGTCCCAGTGCGTAGAGGTGGGCTAAACTGTTTTTTTTTTCCAATAACATGTTCCAACATTCCAGTTTGATCGAGATAATATGTTCTGTTAACAAAAATAACATGATCAAAAACCAGAAAAGCATAACGTTACTCAACAAAGTATTTGCTAGATGGCACCAGATATCTTGACGAGCGAGTCAAGTTGCACAGTCAGTCAAAGGGGCGAGATTTCTTGAGAATCATTCATGTACAGTCTATTGCCATGCACTTCTGACCACACAGCTCATGTAGTGTAGTGTAGTATACTACACTGAGAGCGCTTTCAATTAATTAGTGCCAATAAAAGTTTAGCATACAGAAATACGACAAAACTGAATCTAGGAAGCATTAAATGTACACAGGGCTTGCACTTTTCACTTCTTGCTATTTGCTTCACGTCACACCGACACAGATAGGTCTTATGGCGATGATGGGAAAGGCCTAGGAATGGGAAGGAAGCTGCTGTGGCCTTAATTAAGGTACAGCCCCAGCATTTGCCTGGTGTGAAAATGGGAAACCACGGAAAACCATCTTCAGGGCTGCTGACATTGGGGTTCCAACCCACTATCTCCCAGATGCACGCTCACAGCTGCGCGCTCCTAACTGCACGGCCGACTCGCCCAGTGCACTTTTCACTAGACCTTCCATATTTTTGTAATGCATTGTAGTAAACAAATAATAAAAATAAATGCAGTATATTCAAACAGACAAAATGTAGACATATTTTATACAAAACCATTGATAGGCTATATAAGAGTGCATGTCGCATGTCTTGAAGATGTGGCATTTAGTGACACTGGCTCAGATTTGAGAGGACAATTTTATCATGTCCAACCGTAAGATGCCATATGGATTGGAAATATTAATGTGATGCCCTCTCTCTCTCTCTCACACACACACACACACACACACACACACACACAGAGGGAGGGAGAGGGAGAGTGAGACCGTGTACAGAATGTGCTAAAATACCATGGGCATATACAATCAGCTCATGTTAATAAGAACAGTCAACATGTTATGAATAGTCCACCAGCGATTACGCTATGCAGTTTGAAAGTAGCTCTGAGATTTACATTCAGGAGATCCTGGGTTCAGACTCCACTGTCGGCAGCCCTGCATTCATTCTTCCAGTGTTTACCATTTCTACACCAGGCAAATGCCAGGGTAGTAATTTAATTAAGGCCATGACCACAGCTTCCTTCCCCCTCCTAGCACTTTCATATCTGATCATTGCCGAAAGAATTATCTGTGTCGGTGTGATGTAAACCCAATAAAAAACAAGGATAATCAAACATAAAATCAGTGAACATAGAATGCATATGGCATACATTACAATTATTGCAAAAATCAGGTATTGAAATAATACACAAAACAAATAAGTTGAAGCAATTAATGAACTTAGCACACAATATGCGTAATCAACTTCTATTATTTCACTTGGCAACTGTTTTTTAAAGATCAGATTCAGTGGTCAGTAAATCAAGAAATAGAAGGCAATACCAAATATCACACCTCGAACAAGATCACACACTTCAGGAACATATTTTCAGGATGGATGTCCGTTTCCCTGTGACAGGTTGTGGTAGTGATTGAAATGGCCGGGTTAGGTTGAGGATGCATTGGGTATAATGCCAATGCCTTCTCCCACATTTTCTTTTAAAACTGATGGCATACTATGATGCAGAGTCATTTTCGTATATTGTGGGTACCGGTACAAATTGAAGTGGTTGAGTTTGAATGGGCTCCCAAATTTAGATTGGGGTTTTTGAAATTATTAACGGTAAAGTTAAAACAGCCTTTGATCACAAATGTCATACGAAGTGATTTTATTCAGTGTCATTAACCGAGAAATATATGTTTATATACGTTAATCTGTGTTCAATCTTTTATTTATTATTAGTCTGAGAGGGGATATTTTGAAATGTTATAAGTTGACAGAATAACACAAAGAAAGGTATCAGAAGCACGCTACCGGTGTTACCTGAACAGAACCCTCGTTGGCATGGAACAATGTTCCACAGAGCTGAGGCTGCTATCTCGACAAAACATTAGTTGTGAAGGAACGTTATTCCACAGAAAACAAGATCTGCTGTGGCCGTTACCTCCGCACAATACTTGTTACTGTGGAACAGTCTTCCAAGTTCATGGGAAACAGGCAGGTAATTCACAGCACAATACACCAGCACAGTAATACCACAAATAGCGCACTACAGTCATTGCCTTGCTCTTGAAGTGTGCATTCAGAAGGTGAGCTCCCTGGATACACAAATGAATGATGGTATGTAATAAGGTAGATCAAAATATAGAATGCCATGCATAACACATGGTCTGATTGAATACGAGGAAAGAGAATGAATCATGACATGCTTTCTCCTGTGTGAAACCATATTACGACATGAATAAAAACTGATTCAATGAAGAACTTGCTAAGTCATATGGAACTAAATTAACGTCAGTAAAAATCAAGTAATGTAGGATGGCAAAAAGACTAGTGAGATACTTAAGGGTTTAGGAAGTGCTGCTACCTGTGACGAAAATAACAGGGTTAATTCAGTACCTACAATGTTACCAGGCTGGAACAGTTGTCTAAACTAGTACGTTAAATATCACCCCATCTCTACCAGTGAGCATCTCCCCTGTAACAGGTTAGGGATCTCCGGAGGAATGTATAGTCCTAGCCGTCTCAGAACCACTTATTAAGCCACTTAGCCGTTGCTCATGGTTCGCCAAGTAGGACATAACTAACCCTACCTTTCACATCGAACTACTACTAATAATAATAACAACCGAGCAAGTGGGTGACCGGTTTGTGTCACGTAGCAGTGAGCTTGAATTCGGCAGATAGTGAGTTCAAGTCCACTGTCGACAGCCTAGTATATCGTTTTCTTTTGTTTCCCATATTCACACCAGACAAACGCCGGGATGTACCGAGAGTCGGTGCGACGTAGTAGTAATAATATTTAAAAATCATCATCATCACGTCACACCCTCCTTTGCGTTCATACTTCTTCTTCTTGGTTAGTTGGACATCGTCGTAAGACGCTACGTCCAGTCACTGGTTTGCGGGTTAATTAATGTCGGGGAAAGGTGCCAACAGTAGAAAAAAGTAGTACACTACGAAAGAGGAGGGAGAGCTATGTAAAAAAGCGAATTGCAACGGTTAATGATGAAACTTAGAAAAATACCAATGATATATAGGCTAAACGATCAGGGAAGAACACAAAAACACTGGGACACAGGGTTCTAATTCGTCACGTCTGTGTGGTCTGTCACGACGTCTTACTACAAACAAACAAAAACCGGACCACATATACGGGTGAGTATGTGCAAGTCCGTACCCAGATGAAAGGAAAAGGTTACAAATGGATGTTACATACAACAAAAAAAATGATAATTAAGTCCACAACGTGAAAAGTCGGTTAGGACACGAAACACAAAACGTTTAACGGCAGGTGGTAACCCTCATGAAAAAGCTTACCTATGCATTCGCGACGGTGATGTTCATATGTCTGACAGTGAAAAAAAAAAAAAAAAAAAAAAAAAGGGAGTTACAGTACTGACTACTCGGCCACATGGACAGAAGGTACTGTCAAGAAAAGTAAGGCAAGAGAAATATGTAAGCTTACAGACACGATTGAGGCGGAGGCGAATGTGTGGAAAGTGCTCCTACAATTCTATTACAATAGCCGTATGTTTTACTTGGAAGGAGGGGAGGGTAAACATAAAATAATATCTTCCTGTAATGACTTTAACAAATGCTTCAAGCGGACATTTTGTCCCACGTCTGCTATTAAATCGTCAATTCTCTTAGAAAAGGTGCTACGTTGATCGATAAAATTAACATTGGAATTACCGTGTAAAGCCGGAACGGAGGGAGATGCTGAAAGTGGTGCGTGGGAATCCGAAGGTTGCCCGAGGGGACTTGACGTCCGTGATGTAGATGCAGGCTCGTTAGAAGTAGCAGGTATCAAACGCACAACTGGAGTGCCAGAATGTTCTGGAACAGTCTTCGGATTACTTATCAAATTGAGATATGATGCCCTGTCATAACCTGGTTTAACGGATGGGCGGGAAGGGTTACTAACCACCATAGTAAATTTATGCTTTCGAGGGAGAGTTTCTTCCGATTGAGATGGTCTATTGGGTAAAGGAGGAAAATGTTGGGCCATCAGAAGGGGGTTAGATAGGGACTGTAATGGGGCAAAATAGTTTTTCGCTTCTAAATATGATTTGTTTTCAACACTCATAATGCGTTTAATTTCATTTTGTTGTTTGTGGATTTCACAATGTGCTGCTCCCGCAGGATGATTTCCGCCACAGTTAGCGCATTTAACGACTTGGTGAGTGCAATCTTCAGTAGAATGAGTAAGGGAACATTTTCCACATCTCGGCTCCCTGGAACGACAATTAGTAGCGGTATGTCCATACCGCTGACATCGTTTGCATAATAAAGGAGAGAATATAAAGGCCTGAACCTCTAAAATGACTTTAAAAATGGACACACTTTTCGGAAGTTGTTGACTTTCGAATACAACCTTCACAGTACCTGTAGGGATATATTCAGTTTTTCCTTCTTTGGATGAACGTCTATTTAGACGTTGTACTTTCACTACAGGATATGGTGAGTCTAAATAGGTAAGAATGTCGGATTCGGAAAGAGTAGTGTCTACTCCCCGTATTACCCCTACTCGCTGAATATTCGAGGACGGAATAAAAGCTGTCAATTTCTTTTCTGTAAGAATGGGATGAGAAAGAAAGGCGTTTGCAGCCTTACTAGACATGAAAGTAACTTGAATTCTATTTCTTCCCTTCCTATGGATGGCCTTGACGTCACCAATGTGCCTCTCGTAAAAAATCCGACCCAGAGTCATAGGGTGAATATGTCCTATTTTATTTTGAGATTCAGTCGATTCGACAAATACTATGTAAGGGCCAAGATGAGTGTTAGAATAGGTAGGTACAGGAACGTGCGGACGCTGATCCATGTCACGTATTGAATCTTGAGAACTAGCTCGTTGGGGATCAGTATTACTAGCGTCCATGTGTAAGTCCTCACGCACGGCATCTTTACCTATATCAGGAGGTCGTCCTAAAGGGCCACCTCCACTATCTACAGACATAGTATTCCAAAAGGGGATTACACTATACTAGCACCGGAACAAACACAAAAGAAAAATTACTAGGATACCAACACAAACATAAAACACTCTACTTATCTACAGACGGGAAAAAGCCGCTGCACCAGTGACCGGAGCGAGACGTGTGCACTGCACAACAGCCGAACACCGAATGATGTGCGTTCAAACTTTACTGACGTACTAAATGCACACTTGCCTTCTTCATGTCAACAGGCCCGCAGCTGGAATGACGCCAAGCCATAGCAAACACCACTAGCATCAAGAAATGACGTCATGGCAATCAGGGCTGCCAATATCCACGAACAAAACTATCGATATCTAGTATTAAAATTATCGTATGTTCTTTACTATTGACTATCAATATAGTAGTGGTAGGCAAAACTCTCGTTCCAGACAAATAGCAACCGAGTAAGAGAGCATTGGTGGTTAGTCTGAAGATTTGTGTTCGTATGGATATTAGTGATTCTTGGTGACTAAGTTATATGTAAGAACGACCTGTGTGTGTGTTAATTGTCACAGGTGAATAAGAAATATAATTTATTTTACGTGAACTAAGTGCGAAACAGTGTTTGAGACCGGAATTTCTGTTTGAGGTTATGCCCAACAACAAACAAAAGAGTCGCGGAAGCACGGAGATGGCAAGCTTGGAGCAGCAACAGCCACAGCAGCGCAGTGCAGCGGATGGGATTGTGGGGACTCCACCTAACGTAAACAGTCGCTCAGAGGATCTGTCGGCCGCAATGAATAAAATACTTCGTAAGTCAACATTTTTAGATTCAATTATGGATCGATTAGTTGACACAGTTATTGACAAGCTGAAGGAATGTATTGCTTTCAATACTAAAGTAACTGAAGACCTAAAATTGGAAATCAATAAACGGGATGAAAGGATCAAGGAACTTCAGCAGTTCACAGGATGAAGGCCGATTCCCATGATGAAGTGGAAAATGATAACCAATACTTAAGGAGAAACAATATTGAAATCGATGGCGCACCAGAACTTCCGAATGAAGACATTTATAGTGTCGTGACAAATATTGGTAAAGCTATTGGATTTGAATTTAATAAGTGTGATGTAGACATTGCTCATAGAATTTCCTCGGCAAACAAGACACTACCCAGACCCATCATTGTCAAATTTATGAACAGATGGAAAAAAAACAGGAATTTCTGGCAGCAAAGAAGAATGTCCGGCAGATACCATCTGTAGCAATGGGCTTCAATGCTTCAGATCGCAGGATTTAAGTTTACATCAATGATCATCTTACACTCAGAGCCAAAGGTCTTCTTAAGAGAGCCAAGGATTTAAGAATGAAAGGTTATAAGTATGTGTGGACACGGGAAGGTAACCAGAAGGAAACCAGAGAATTACAGACCAATCAGCTTGACCAGTAACTTATAGTTTGTAAAATACTGGGGAGTTTAATAGCAAAGTACATCAGAGGGATATGTGATGATAAAAATTGTTTCATGAGGAGCCAGTACCGGTATGGATTTAGAAAGTAATTTTCTTGTGAGGCACAACTGGTGGGATTTCAGCAGGATATATCAGATCAGTTGGATTCAGGAGGCCAGTTAGTTTGCATAGCCATAGAACTTTCCAAAGCCTTTGATAGAGTGAAACATGGAATATTATTAAATAAATTGGAGGGAATAGGATTGGACATAAGGGTTATACACTGGATAGAAGCATTTCTAAATTCAAGGGTTCAGAAATTCAAAGTAGAAAATAATATATCACAGAAAGAGAAAGTTTGGAAAGGAATTGCACAGGGTAGTATAATCGGTCCGTTACTTTTCTTAATATACGCAAATGATTTAGGGAACAATGTAACATCAGAAATAACATTGTGTGCAGATGACATAATTGTTTATAGGGAAATAAATAACATTGAGGATTGTTCAGAATTACAAAGGGACCTTGAGAGTATCTAACAATGGGTTGAAGAAAATAATATGAAGGTTAATGGAGGCAAATCAACTGTTACAATATTTACAAACAGGAGCTTTAAAACTGAATTTGAATTTACTTTGGATGAGGTAGTTATCCCAAAAGATAGCAAGAGCAAATACTTAGGTGTGAGACTTGAAAGTAATTTGCACTGGAACGGTCATGTTGATGACATTGTTGGGAAAGCTTACAGATCGTTACATGTCATAATGAGGCTACTTAAAGGATGCAACAAAGAATTAAAAGAAAAAAGTTACTTAAATATGGTTCGTCCAATATTGGAATATGCAAACAGTGTTTGGGATCCTCACCAAGAATACCTAATAAAAGAAATAGATAGTGTGCAGAGGAAAGCAGCAAGATTTGTAACAGGGGATTTCAGGAGAAAAAGTAGTGTACCGGTATCACAAATGTTAGAGGAATTAGGGTGGGAAACTTTAAGTAAGAGAAGGGAGAAAACTAGACTTATAGGATTAAAAACAGCCTATACAGGAGAAGAAGCATGGGGAGAAATCTGTGAGAGGTTTCAGTTGGAAAATAATTATATCGGCAGAGCTGACCACAAGTATAAAATTAGAAGCAATTTTTGCAGCAGCGATTGGGGTAAATTTTCATTCATTGGGAATGGCGTGAAAGAGTGGAACACTTCACCAGGGGTAGTGTTTGATCCGTTTCCAAAATTTGTACAAATATTCAAGAAGAGAATAAACAGCAACAGAGAAAATAAATTAATTCAATCCCGTGGTCTATGGAGTTTGGACAGCCGAAGTAGGGGACTGCCTGTAGGGGTGAAATACAATGTTGACTTCGAGGGTCCTGGGACCGCTACGGTAGCTGTGAAGGCCCTTCATGAACTCTGAAAAGTGGTGGCAAAAGGGGCTCTGGTTAAGACGCAGCAGGTCGTTATGCTACTTAGGTTCGAAAAGTGGGTAAAAAAATAAATAAGTAAATAAATGCAATGTAAATTTTAAACTTATACCAGTTGTATAGTATTATTTGAAGTAATTCAACATACTGTATATGAGTTGACTATGTAAGTACAGGAGATATTATAAGTAGAATTTTGTAAACAATATAAATTTATTAAGGATGAGCTGTGTGTTTAATAGAAAAATTGTTAGCGTAAATAGTATAATATTGTATTCTAGGAAACTTTTCTTCTTCTCTTGTTAATTTAAAATTTAGTGCTTGACAATAATGTATTTTAGTGTACCATTTGCCACCGAGGTGGACACTTCATTTACAAATAAAGAGATTTTGATTTGATTTGAAGATTTTTGTTAGGAAGGAGGACAACTCGAATGTGATAAGCATACGAAATATCGAAGATGTTCTTAATCTTGAATCAGCTTGAATTATGATATGGAAATTGTAGAGGCTCAGTTAACAAACATAAGACAACTTAAAACCAGAGAATGCCATCTGAGAATTTTTATGCTAACTCGCAAAGTATCCGTAATAAATGGCTAAACTTAACCAGTTTAAGTGTAGATGTACAGATGCCAGAAATCATTATTATAGTAGAAACATGGTTATTTCCACAAGATGAGAAATATTATAATCTGAAAAGTTATGAAGGTTATTTTTGTTCAAGAACAAAAGATAGAGGGGGAGGGTTTGCTAAATACATTAAAGAATCCTATAAAGCTAAAATATTAGTTTCGATTTACCACTCCTGGCGCTCCGTACAACTTTTTATTGGTTAAAGTGAGCGGTCTAGAGAGGGATCTTCTTATTTTGGGATGTTATAATCATTCATTCATTCATATCCTAAAGGCAAGTCCTTGTCGTTGCAACCACATTTGTCTCTCAACTGCTGAGCGTTTCAGATCAACATATGTTTTCAAATTCAGCCTGTCCATCACGGAATCCAGATACTTCTTCCTCGGCTTTCCTCTTTCCTTCTTACCGAGAACTTATCCTTCCAGCAGAGTCGTGAGGAATGTGTTATGTCGAAGTGTGTGGCCAAGGAATTTATTTTGTCTCTTTTCTACAGTGTTTATCAATTCCCTTGTTTCGTTTATTTCCTTAAGGACCCTATTGTTTGACTTTTTCTCTGCCCAACTAATTTTCAGCATCCTCCTCCATATCCACATTTCCATTGCTTCCAGGCGTGTTATATCCTGTTTTGCTAAGACCCATGTTTCGCAACCATACAACAAAACACTCCACACAAACATTTTGGCAAATTCTTTCCTAACTTTAATATTAATGTTCCTGCTTGTCAGAAGCTGTTTCTTGTTACTGAAGGCCTGTTTAGCTAGAGCAATCCTCCTCCTGATTTCTGTGGTGCACCTGTTGTCCTGAGTGATAATGCTTCCCAAGTAGCAAAATTGACTTACTTGTTGTACATTTTCATCGCCTACCTTAATGTTTATTGGTATTTCCTCAGTTGATTTCTTGACAACTAATACTTTTGTTTTCGAGGTGTTCAGTTTCAATTTTGATTCTTGTAGTGTTGATGTTAAAACTCGTAGCATTTTATTTATTTCCCTCTCTGAATCTGCAATTAATGCAATGTCATCGGCAAACCTTATACAGTGGATTTGTTGTCCGTTAATTTTCATTCCTTTGGTTCTCTGCTTCAGTTTTGATATGGCCTCCTCAATGAACATGTTGAACAAAAATGGAGATAGCGCACAAACTTGTCTCACTCCCCTTCTAATGGATGCTGTCTTAACATTACCATTGATTTCTATTGTTGTGCTTTGATTTTTGTACAGGAGTAAAATGAGTCTTCTGTCCCTCCAGTCCAGTCCTATATTCTCCATGTTCCTAAAGAGTTGTTTCCAGTTTACTTTGTCAAAGGCTTTCTCTATATCCACAAATGCAATGTATGTTTTCCTGTTAACACTTAGTCTTCTTTCTAGAATAGTTCTTAATGCTAGAAGAGCTTCTCTTGTTCCCTTCCCTGTTGTAAAACCAAACTGATCCTGCGATGTATATTGTTCAATTTTCTTTTTAATCCTGTTCTTAATTACATTAAGCAGTATTTTGGATGCGTGTGATAGCAGTGTTAGTGTTCTATAGTTGGAACAGTCAGTAGCATTTCCTATCTTTGGTAAGGTAACTGTCCTACTTTTAGTAAAGTCTCCAGGAATTTCTCCATTGTAATAGCATTTCGCAATGATGTTATACAGTTGTTGTTTCATTCTTTCTCCTATTCCCTTCAGAAGTTCTGCTGGTATGTCGTCCGGTCCGGTTGCTTTCTTGTCCTTTAATTGTTTTAGTGCTAGGTCAAATTTTTCCCATGTGATTATTGGGCCTATATTGTCTTCTTCCACCATTTGTTCAGGTTCAAGATAGTCTGAAATTGCCAATATTTCTTCATCCCAGTACAGGTCTTCAAGATATTCCTTCCAGCGTTCTGCGATATGTTCACTATCGATAAGTAGTTGCCCATTCTCATCCTTTATAACTGAACTTCTTGTTTTGGGTTTATATTGGAGTGATTTGATCATGCCATATGCTCTATCTGTTCTTCCTCTTATTATGTCATTTTCTGTAGTCTGCGTAATTTCCTTCATCCATGCTTCTTTTGCCTCCCTACATTTTGTCACAATGAGATTCTTTGTTTTTCTGTACTGATCTTGGCTTAATGCTGTGTTTATCATCATATACTGGTTTCGTCTCTGAATGAGGTCTAAAATCTCTTCAGTAATCCATGGTTTTCTTGGCTCTAGTCTTCTATTACCTAAAGTTCTATGTGCTATCTCAGAGATTCCTTGTTTCATCATTTCCCAGTCCATCTCACAATTATTATAGTCCATGAGTGCATTTGTATCCTCCACATATTTCTGTTTAATTTGTTTGTTTTGCAATCTGTTTAAATCCCATCTGACTTTCTTCCTTCTGATTATCTTTTTAAGTCTGAAATTGCATTTTGCATCACAAGTGTGTTATCACTGTCCACTTCAGCGCCAGGATAGCTGTGGCATGATTTGATTTGATTTCTATACCTAGCTTTAACTAATATGAAATCAATTTGGTATCTTTGCATGTCTCCGGGACTTTTCCAGGTATATCGTCTTCTCAAAGGCACTTCAAACATGGTGTTAGTTAATACCATATCATACTGTTCGCAAAAATCTAGTAGCCTTTCACCTCGCCTGTTTCTCTTTCCCAGTCCAAATTTCTCTATTCCAATCCTGTCTGGTTTTGAGCCAACCACAGCATTGAAATTTCCCATAATCACCAGATTTTTGAAATTTTCCAAAGAGTCTCTTAATGTACTTGAGGATATATGGAATAAATACGGTAATTATATGTGTTTTACTGTAGATGATTTCAATATTGATAAACTTCAGCAGAGTCTACTAAAGTCTGCACTTAAGAGGTTGTGGCGGCCTCTAGTATCAATATATGTGTATAAACTCATATATGTGTTATAAACTCCTTGAACTTTGTTAGGGTTTCGAAGACTTTTATATATTGATGTTCTGTGCTTCTAATATTATCTTTATTCTCTCTGATTATTATTCATGTTTTCACTTTCGTCTCCACGATATTTGGAGTGTTAATTAAACACATTAATACACCGTCCCTGTTCTATTATTCAAACCGGGCGAGTTGGCCGTGCGCGTAGAGGCGCGCGGCTGTGAGCTTGCATCCGGGAGATAGTAGGTTCGAATCCCACTATCGGCAGCCCTGAAAATGGTTTTCCGTGGTTTCCCATTTTCACACCAGGCAAATGCTGGGGCTGTACCTTAATTAAGGCCACAGCCGCTTCCTTCCAACTCCTAGGCCTTTCCTATCCCATCGTCGCCATAAGACCTATCTGTGTCGGTGCGACGTAAGGCCCCTAGCAAAAAAATTCTATTATTCAAGTACATAATCATCATCAATAACTACATTGGTGACCCCGACGTGATATTAAAATACGGCGCGGAACACATTTTGTGGTTAGTCAAGTGTGAAAATGACCGATGCCAGCAACGAAACAAATCCACCGCCAACAACAGTATGGAACGAAGCGGATATTGCTCGCATTTCAGTGAAGATTCCACCCATCTGGAAGAAAAACATAAAGGTTTGGTTTCTTCAAGTTGAAACACAGTTTACTATGTTGGGTATCACTAACGAAACCACGAAATTTAATCATGTTGTTGCGTCATTGGAAGCGGATATTGTAGGATTAATTTCCGACTTTTTATCTCGACCACTATCTACCACTCCGTTCACAGAGCTTAAAGCACGACTAATTCAGGAATTTGAAGAGTCAGAGAATAGGAAAGTGACGAAATTATTAAAAGAATTAGAATTAGTTGATAAGAAGCCAACTCAACTCTTGCGTGAGATGCGAACTTTAGCCGGTACGCAAGTCAAGGACGATTTCTTGAAAACCATATTTATGCAGCGGCTTCCTGTTACCGCACGTTCTATATTAGCTACGAGTAAAGATAATCTGGACACCAGAGCCACTATGGCTGACAAAATTGTTGAAATTTCACAACAGAGATTAAATGTTTGTGCTCAAACCGCGCAGGCACCATCCACCATTGCAGTCGAAAAAATAAATGATGTCAGTAACGATCGTATCTCAAGACTAGAAATGCAGATCGCTGAATTAACACTGAAAATCAATGAAATGAAAACGTTGTCACGTTCTTCAAGAAGTAGCTCACGATCATCTCGTTCCTCACCAAGAAGGTCACGAGACAGGTCCCAATCAGCCCACTCTTTTAATCCTAATGGAGCACTATGTTGGTATAACTTTAAATATCGCAGCAGGGCAAAGATATGTCAAAGCCCATGCTCATATCAACCACCTTCCGCTCAGAATTCTAACATGCAGTCAAACTAAAACGCTCCACACTAGCGGCGGCAGGTGATCGGAGTCATTTTTCACGCCGCCTATTTCTCACAGACAGAAGTAGCGGAAGTCATTTCCTGGTCGATACCGGAGCTGATATTTCTGTGATTCCGCCTTCGGATAGTGATCGCCCAAAAAAGACAGATCGTAAACTTTATGCAGCAAACGGCACTGGTATTAACATTTACGGAGAGCGTCTACTAGTACTCAGTTTGGGCTTACGGCGCAATTTCACATGGAAATTCGTAATTGCAGATGTGCAATCACCGATTATTGGAGCCGACTTCATTCACCCACGGCTGATGACGAGCAAGTTCGTTTTCGTTCGACACGATGCGGTCAGAACACCTCTTAAATCACCATATGACGGGCCATATCCAGTCCTGTCTCGCAGTGACAAACACTTCGAGGTGGAGATGCCAACAGGGAAACAAACTATTAGCATTGACAGAATGAAACCTGCCTTCCTTCTGGCAGATCAATCATCGGACAACAAGGAAGACATATCTGGAGAAACTACTCTGGACATTCCGTCGAGTTCCATTCCAAAGACTGTCAACCTTCAGAAGAAGACAGGCAACACTCAATCCAATACACCCGCACCACGGATCACCAGATCAGGTCGAAGGGTCACCTTCCCTCGAAAATACATGGACGCTGTCACTGCGGAGGGAGTGTGTGGCGGCCTCTAGTATCAATATATGTGTATAAACTCATATATGTGTTATAAACTCCTTGAACTTTGTTAGGGTTTCGAAGACTTTTATATATTGATGTTCTGTGCTTCTAATAGTATCTCTATTCTCTCTGATTATTATTCATGTTTTCACTTTCGTCCCCACGATAGTTGGAGTGTTAATTAAACACATTAATACACCGTCCCTGTTCTATTATTCAAGTACATAATCATCATAAATAATTACAAGGTTATGTGAATGCTATAACCAAAACCCATGTAACAGCAGTTTTCCCACCAGGATTACTAACAGTACAGCTAGTCTGTTAGATCATGTTTATGTCAATAAGCTTTGTAGGTGCAAACTGTATAATATAATTAATCATAATTTATTAGTCTGCGATATAAATTTGTTACCGAAAGTGAGAACAGAAAATTCATACTTGAAATCAAAAACATGTAATGTGAAGAACATGAATGCTTATATGTCTGCCAATCCTATGATCATCAGTGAAGGTGATAGTTGTGATGTGATAGTAAATAAACTTAACAATTATCTGCAGGAAGCCAATAGTAGCAGTAGGCCTATAAATCAGAATGATAAAGCAAAAAATAAGACATCCAGAGGTAGGCAATATTGCCCATGGATGAATGGAACTTTTTCCAGCCTCATTGACCAAAAGAATAAACTTTACGCTAAAATAAAAAGACAACAAGTAAGAGTAAAAATGGGCTGTGATTATGCATCACAGCAATTGATAAATTACTATAAACTGTTGTGTAATCAGGTAACTAAACTTAAAAGACAGTTGGAAAAGCATTTTTCATAAATAGATTAAGTAATGCCAAAGACATTCCTTGGAAAATCGTCAATGAAATCTTTTAACTTTTAACAAAAACAGGAATTTACAACTCAAAGTTCAGGATAATATTGTGACTTGTCCAGTAGAAATATCAAAATTATTTAATGACCATTTTATGAATATAGGAAAAGTTAGCTACCAATACTCCTACCCACAAATCACCTAATATTGAAAATGGGCCAAGTAATTTATTGTTTTTGAAACCTACTAATGACCTGGAAGTTTCGGAAATAATAAGAAAATTTAAAAAATAGCAGCAGTAGTGATGTGTACGGTATTATTAATAACCTATTTAAGACTCTAGCTGTGCATTTAATTCCGTGCATTACGAAGTTAATCAACAAATCGTTAAGTGAAGGTATTGTTCCACGTGAGTTAAACATTGCCAAGGTCATACCTGTGTATAAAGGGTCTGATAAATTTGATCTCAATAACTACAGACCTATATCAGTCCTTCCCATTGTATCAAAAATCCTAGAGATAGTGGTGAAGGATAGGCTATTAAAATACCTACAATGTAATGACTATTTTTATCCATATCAGTATGGATTTTTGCCTAACTCTAGTACCTACAATGCTGTGGAAGACATTATTATTAAGTTCCAGGAGTACTTAGCCTCATGTATGGTAGCATCAGGCCTCTTTATAGATCTTCAGAAAGCATTTGACACAGTTAACCATAACATTTTGCTACTGAAGTTGGAAGCAGCAGGGGTTAGAGGTTTAGCACTTAACTGGTTTACAGATTATCTCAGAGACAGGGTACAGTTCGTTAGTTGTATGGGAGCAGAAAGCACGTTGCAGACTATAACAACTGGTGTGCCTCAAAGTTCTGCTCTAGGAAAAACATTATTTCTTGTATTTGTCAACGATATTGGTAACTTGCCGCTGTTCGACAAATTGTCATTATTTGCTGATGACACAAATATTTTCTACACAGGGAATTGTATATATAATATTGAAGAAAAGATGCAACATGACATATCTTTAATTCAGACCTGGCTTACTACCAACCGACTACGAATTAATCATAATAAAACTAACTATATCATATTTCACAGACCATTATGTACATTTCCTCTGGCCATCAACTTAACTTTCTATGATCAAGTGATACCTCGAGTTCAATTAACCAAATTTCTAGGATTTAGCATAGATGAGTCGCTAACGTGGGAGAATCACATCACAATGCTGTGTGCTAGAATAACTCCTGCTATTGGTGTACGCAGGCGAATAAAATACAAAGTTTCTCGTGGACTGTTGAAGAGTATTTATCATGCCCTAATTAAAATGATTCGTATCTGGGCATGTTGCAGTAAAGAACAATTTGAAAAGATCAGTATCTTACAGAAAAAATACTCTTCAACTTACTCACTCTAACACCAACCATACAGGTCTACCAGTATTGTAATGTGCTGGTCTTCGTAAAAAAGACAAAGACACCTCCATACAGGCCATGAAGGCCCTTGGAGGAGTGCAAGGTAAAGGCTTCCACCATTGTTAACCGTGGCACGTGATGGGGTAGAGTGGTTAGCTCTACGCCCGGCCGCCTTAGTACCCAGGAATTAACCTGGTACTCATTTTTGGTGTAGACTGAGTGAACCTCAGGGCCATATGCACCTCCGGAAGTGGAAATCTCGTTTCTTAAATTTTAAGACTTCCTGATGTGGATTCGAACCCACGTCCTTCCGGGCGAACCTCGGCCAGGCAGCCCCTCTTCGTAAAAAAAAACTTCACTTATTATGTTGTATAAATTGAAAATGGACAAACTCATTCGAACACACTTTGCAACTTGAATTCTGATATACGGTACATTCATACAGTACAAGAGGATCTACTAAAATTCACTGTAAATCATCAAAGTCTACTAAGTATGGCACTAATTCTTTATGGCATTTCTCTGTAA
This sequence comes from Anabrus simplex, assembly GCF_040414725.1. Classification (NCBI taxonomy): domain Eukaryota; kingdom Metazoa; phylum Arthropoda; class Insecta; order Orthoptera; family Tettigoniidae; genus Anabrus; species Anabrus simplex. Next base: position 39,582,481 of record NC_090279.1, read on the forward strand.
AGTTTTTTAATAGCCTTCCTGAGCATATTCGAGAAGCTGCTAAATTACCCGGCATTAAAACCAAGCTTCTTAATTTTCTAAAAGTAAAAATGCTATGCCTATAGAGTACTGATTTAGTATACTATATCACTGCTGTTCATATTTGGTTTCTATCACTAGGATACCTTAATATTATTAATATTATTCATTGTACAGTATATTATATTTTTGACCTAGAAGCTGATGTTCTCAAATCTCATCATTGTTGCGAAATGTAATTAAATGTACTGCTCCAGTATGAGCCTTGGCTCTGGTGCCTCTTTTGAAATAAATAAAAAAGACACTCATTAGGTCGAAGTCCTCACAAACAAAAAGAATACAACACACAAGGCTTTCACAAAAAATACGGTTCTAGGCCAGCCTCCCCTCACAGCGGGCGGGGATATGAACCTCAAACCAATCATTAAAGGAAGAACAAAATTCGTCCCTTTAAATACACATCATATTACCGCAGCATATCCCTATAATCACGAGGTCAATTCCTCATTCATAAATCTCTACATGTGCAATACCAATATCTGACACCGTGAGTCCTGACTTCGAATTATCCTGACTTTGCAAACCTCATCTCCGCACATAATTTCAAAAACAGCTAATCCGGTGGTAGTTAATGTGACACGATCCCCTGACCATCAAGGCACCGTTTCCTAATATTAATATTGTTCTTCGTCTTAATATTATTATCGTTATTATTATTATTATTATTATTATTATTATTATTATTATTATTATTAATGATGCTTTCAAATGGGTCTACACTTCCTCTGACCTGCCTACTTGATTCATCTTTCACACACGCATCAATAAAGCAACATACTGCAATTAAATCAACACAGGTGTCAATAAAGCAACACACTGTAATTAAATCAACACACGTGTTAATAAAGCAACAAACGCACAGATTAAAATGACGCAAATAATGTGAAACGGTCTCTAGCTAAGTAAATCGTTGGAGGGCTTGGCTTCAGTTGTATTTGCACCTCTTCTCAAAATAACTTGCCCTCCCATAATATCACTTCGCATGCATAACTAACTACGCCGGTCCAATATCAGCTTATCCTACATTATTAAACCTAGATTCTATCGAACTACAGATCTTATAAAACAATAATGTAACCTATACTCCCCAAATAATACGAAAAATAAAATTCCTTCTCCCATAGATCATTTTCACCATATTTACAATTAAAGCCACTCAGACTTACTACAAAGGAACGCCTATGTGCTCTGCTTTGGCACATTTATGTTTAAATACAATTGAATCCCTAACATTAATAGCTATAGTTTTTCATAAAATAATTCCCGTATCTAAAAATAATGCATAAGGAGATATGGATACTGAGCCTCAATTTCCTCGGGACACCTTCATCAGGTGAGGTTTAGTGCCAATCCATCAGCACCGAGACGGTCGCTGATTGCATCTGTTGACTGCTGAGTTGACTCACCATTGTGCTTGGTTGGTGACGACTCTCCAGGTAACTAGGCACAGAATATGCACATGTTTAACCCACGTTACGCACGTCACCTTCACCGCGCACGACACGATGCGTTCTTTGATTAGAACCCTTTCAGTGTGAAATTATTATTTTTGGGAGAATTCTTTTCTCCTTTAGAGTAGTTGTTTTAGAACACAGTGATCATGTTTGTTAATAACGTTCAGAATTTCCTACACAAATTTAGAAAATCCAGCATGTTGCTCTGGGTTATCTTTGGGAGCCTGTGGTAACATTCAACTGCGACATACATATTTCACAGAGCAAATTACATGGTGTTCTTCTGTACGCAAAATTACACCTAGCAAACAACATCTAACATTGTCTCATTATATAATTCTACAAAAGCGAAGTCCGACTCGTTGGCTGAACGGTCAGCGTACTGGCCTTCGGTTCAGAGGGTCCCGGGTTCGATTCCCGGCCGGGTCGGGGATTTTAACCTTAATTGGTTAATGCCAATGGCACGGGGGCTAGGTGTATGTGTGGTATTCATCATCATTTCATCCTCATCACGACGCGCAGGTCGCGTACGGGCGTCAAATAGAAAGACCTGCACCTGGCGAGCCGAACCCGTCCCGGGATATCCCGGCACTAAAAGCCATACAACAGTTAATTTTTTTTTTTACAAAAGCGAATAGAGCAACAAATCGTGCATCAAAATATATAGTTTCCTCAATTATTTGTTATGAAATTGGAAGAACGAGTTCTTTGCTCCTGTCAAGCACAAATTAACTCTGCATTTAGAGCAGGTCATCTGGATTATTCCACTAGGACAAAATTTACATCGGCCTTTCTTCGTTTCATACGGAGGCCAGTGTCCATATGCATCATACCTGACATCATCGACTGGTCTTGGAGCAACATTTTTTCGACTGGGTTCTGGAATTGCCATTTGGTCACCCACGCTTCCGATTCAGAACCTGCTCTGTCCTAGTCAGTGCATGAGACATTTCTAACTGAAATTGTACAAGGGAATACATGCATTTTTCTCCTCGCTGCATTTTATGTTTACGTTACAGTAGATAACCATTTGTTACTGTAACACTAATTCACATACATCACTTGACCAATCTAATGTCTATTCTGTATAGCTAGATCTACTCTCCCATGAACTGATTATATTATTTCACCGCTTGGGGACAGCCATTTTCCACAGTTTTCTTTTCTGACTGGCCCCATCGTTGTCTTTTATATTCTGGACCTACGCCTACATATATGTAGAAATAAAGTTGACTGCTTCCTACCGAACAGCCGAATCACTATCTTCGAAGTCGGACTTTGTCCCGTCAACAAGCTTCTCAAGAATATACTCAATTTCTGTCTCTTTCCGTTTCCTTCCAAAATGCTTAATTTTGCTCAGTATTGTTTTGAGGTTAGGATATGGTAACACAGTTTACCCCTTGAGTCCCAATGTTCCTTTAGATTAACAACTACATCAAACCTATTTATAACAAAATATTTCTAAATTTAAGTTTATCTGATGCACATGGTATTTTTAAAGCTTTTTACACCAAACAAAATAAATACACTCCTAATGCAACACACTCCCACTTATAAAACGTAGAATTTAAACACCAAGATATAATCCTCCATGACCATGCAGTACACCACTGTAAACTTTTTTATCTAGGAGAAATTAAATACGACTTTTCTGCCATCTGTTGACTGCTTATGGAAGCTTACATCTATAGTTAATTCACAGGAACGTTCGAACACAGGGGAAAATAATAATTTTAGTGCATGTATGCACTGAACATCATGTTAACCTAAAGCAACATTGGGATGAAAGGGTTAGCAAGTCCCGAATCAAAAAATGTTGATACAAGGTATTGCGATACAGCCCGCACAAGAGAATCCACTACTCAACACTGAGTTACCCTGTATCTTTACTGGAACAGTTCATTTACTACCACGCGTTCCCACAGTTACTTCGGATAGACGTTGGATAGTAGTAGTAATAATAATAATAATAATAATAATAATAATAATAATAATAATAATAATAATAAAAAGTTTACAAGATACGTAAAGTGTTCTAAAACTCGACACGTTTTTATCACTCAGTCATTGAAGTCGCTTGCATCAGTACAGCGGACAGTTCACTCGAATTAATCGGTTTGTTTGCTAATTTGAAACACAGTTCACAGAACAAGGGGATACTGGGAGCTCGCCTGGCGTAAGTCCGCCCCGCTTAATACTGGGAGCTCGCCTGGCGTAAGTCCGCCCCGCTTAATACTGGGAGCTCGCCTGGCGTAAGTCCGCCCCGCTTAATACTGGGAGCTCGCCTGGCGTAAGTCCGCCCCGCTTCAGTAAGGACGTGAACAAATCACAGGCAGAAGGAATATCTTTAAAGTTATCATTGGGATAAATCACTGAAAGTTCACTTCTCAATTTCTCATGGTAAATAAATGGACTGCAACTTAATGAAAAAGTATTGACTAAATTCGTTGGGGAAATTTCTCTGAACGTAGCAAGCATTTTGGAACAAAATTTCGAAACTACTAAATATATGAGACTGTTGGAATCTATCTTTCATTTGGTTGATTACTATATCCCACACTTCTTTGGCATCTACAATCAGATTTACACCAGAACTGTATTTAGAGCTTTTCGTTGCTGGAGTGGAACATTCATCTTCATCTACCTGATACCTTCCATTGTTCTCTCTTATTTCAGAAACAGCTGATTCAAAACGTTGTAATCCATTGGATATGGTAACAGCATTGGCATTCTGCGTCGGAATCGTGTTATACAAAATATCAATATGTTTCATCGTCTCATAGAAGAACTTCATAAGGAAAGAACATTCTGAATTATTAAGTAATTTAAAAAGAGAACACTCCCTTATTGTTACATCATCCCAAACATCTTCATTCTCAATCTTCTCAAACACTCCAAAAAATGTGATTTCTTTTAAGACCATACAGCATGTAGTTGAATTGAAATAGTCCAAAAGGGATGATTGCGGCTGAGTTTTCTTTACCTTCGTCTGCTAAGCATATCTGTCAGAAGGCTTGTCACATGCCTGATTTAAAAAGCACTGTTTTATCTTGAAGAATGTAACTGAAGTCATCAGTGAGAGGCATGGTACACTCGTTGGGTCTGCGATAGTTACCGCACAAACACACACACCAGGTTAACCAGTCAAATCTTAAACACAAGGTGCGAAATGGATCTATGTATTTACTTTTAGATAATGCAAAACTAAAAATCAGTATTATTACAGTCTGTAGCCTGCTGGTAGCCTGCTTTCAAGTGCGAAGACAACTGCTGCTCCTAACACCTATTGGACTGTCGCGGATGATGGGCCGATTTAGATCCTTGGTAAGTATCAAAGGCTGCGAGGTAATCAAATCGCGTAGGAAATAACCACAGTTTAAGGCCGATCCTTAGAGTTTTCCCCTTGCTTGGGGCTGTGACGCATGCAATAGGAAACCATTGCTTCAACCACTGCAAGATCACTTGAACTGATTTCGTAAAATTACTGCCCAAAGTTCTGATTAAGAAATTAAAAGCATTTTTGTACCTTGCCAAGTTCGTTCTTGAGGAGGGGGAATCATATTATCTGAAGGATACAAATACTGGTGAATTTGTGGAAGTGTATTTCTTCTCATGCTGTTGGAAACAAAGTTACTGTAAACATCTGATTTTATTTCCAAAAATATTCTTATGCCTTCCAGATTAGTTTTGCCAATCAACAATAGTACAGTGATATAAAACCTTATGTCATCTGAATGTATGTCTAACATATGGTTCCTGTGCACAACATATAACTTCGACAATGAGATACTTCTTCTTCAATGAACAGTAACTCAAAGCACTGAACTGGAGACAGTTGCGGTCCGTCATATTCAGAAGATTCCTCATGCCCGTCACCTCGCCCAATCGGAAAATAAAAATTCTCCTCTGTAGCTGCCCACAATTTAATGTATTTTTGTTAGAAGATGCTGGTTTATTTATTTTGGAAAAACCTGCTGCATTTCATTAGAAGGCACCGGCGTACAATCATCTGCTGATATCACACTTATTTCCACTGTCAACCTCAACATTCTACCGGGAAGGGGATTGAGATCTACAGAATTAGTTGCCTCATCGCCACTTTCCTCATCCGTAAAATATCCATCATTTCGTAGAAAGATGGTAACATCATCGATAGATCTATACATCTTCCAACATTTCTAGTACCTCATCCAATGTCAGACTGTAAAGGGAGAGAAAACATAACATGAAGATCAGATACTATTCATAACTGAAACTGGACAAAGAGGCCTACTTTATGTGACCAATGTCACCTACAGGTGACATCATGCCTTTTCATGTCAATAACACATGCTTAAGTTATAATATTATGCTTAAGAATGTATCACTTTCATTTCTAGCCCTTTAAGCAATATACACTGACTGACAGTGACAATGCAACACCAAGGAGGAGTGGTTCGAAAGGGATGAAAGTTGGGGAAAAAAACAGAGACGGCACGGACGAATAATTGATGTTTATTTCAAACCGATATGCAGGTTACACAATGCGCACGGCATCGACTCAGTAGGATGTAGGACCACCGCGAGCGGCGATGCACGCAGAAACACGTCGAGGTACAGAGTCAATAAGAGTGCGGATGGTGTCCTGAGGGATGGTTCTCCATTCTCTGTCAACCATTTGCCACAGTTGGTCGTCCGTACGAGGCTGGGGCAGAGTTTGCAAACGGCGTCCAATGAGATCCCACACGTGTTCGATTGGTGAGAGATCCGGAGAGTACGCTGGCTACGGAAGCATCTGTACACCTCGTAGAGCCTGTTGGGAGATGCGAGCAGTGTGTGGGCGGGCATTATCCTGCTGAAATAGAGCATTGGGCAGCCCCTGAAGGTACGGGAGTGCCACCGGCCGCAGCACATGCTGCACGTAGCGGTGGGCATTTAACGTGCGTTGAATACGCACTAGAGGTGACGTGGAATCATACGCAATAGCGCCCCAAACCATGATGCCGCGTTGTCTAGCGGTAGGACGCTCCACAGTTACTGCCGGATTTGACCTTTCTCCACGCCGACGCCACACTCGTCTGCGGTGACTATCACTGACAGAACAGAAGCGTGACTTATCGGAGAACACGACGTTCCGCCATTCCCTCATCCAAGTCGCTCTAGCCCGGCACCATGCCAGGCGTGCACGTCTATGCTGTGGAGTCAATGGTAGTCTTCTGAGCGGACGCCGGGAGTGCAGGCCTCCTTCAACCAATCGACGGGAAATTGTTCTGGTCGATATTGGAACAGCCAGGGTGTCTTGCACATGCTGAAGAATGGCGGTTGACGTGGCGTGTGGGGCTGCCACCGCTTGGCGGAGGATGCACCGATCCTCGCGTGCTGACGTCACTCGGGCTGCGCCTGGACCCCTCGCACGTGCCACATGTCCCTGCGCCAACCATCTTCGCCACAGGCGCTGCACCGTGGACACATCCCTATGGGTATCGGCTGCGATTTGACGAAGCGAGCAACCTGCCCTTCTCAGCCCGATCACCATACCCCTCGTAAAGTCGTCTGTCTGCTGGAAATGCCTCCGTTGACGGCGGCCTGGCATTCTTAGCTATACACGTGTCCTGTGGCACACGACAACACGTTCTACAATGACTGTCGGCTGAGAAATCACGGTGCGAAGTGGGCCATTCGCCAACGCCGTGTCCCATTTATCGTTCGCTACGTGCGCAGCACAGCGGCGCATTTCACATCATGAGCATACCTCAGTGACGTCAGTCTACCCTGCAATTGGCATAAAGTTCTGACCACTCCTTCTTGGTGTTGCATTTGTTCTGTCAGTCAGTGTACAAGCATAAACTGCAAAATATAATTACCTTTTATCACACGCTTCCCATGCCATAATAACGTGTAGTTGCTTCTCCACTTCAATTCAGTCCGTTTCATCTTTTACTTGAGCGAGAGCTGACTGACCAGTACAGGCTGCGATTTTAAAATGTTACATTTCAAATTACAAGACCTTCCTTTGAGCACTTCCAGTAGGCAGAGAAGTTCAAGCAGGAAATTTGATTAATATTAGGTGTCACCTGTAGGTGACATTGGGATTTGACAGGTTAGGAAAGGATTTCAGCTTTGTCGTTCCACAAAGAGAAATACCTCTTCCTGAATGATTTTGTTGATAACTCATTGAGATCTTGCTACACAATTTGTTACTCCAGATGCAATATAGTGAAATAGACAGCCTCAATCTTGATGCCCAGTGTAGCTTTTCTCTTCACGGAATTTGATGATGCGCACTTTCTAGGTCACCGAGATGGGTTTTAGAGGGCGATAGAGTCACTGGGTTCATAACAAAAATTACCGAGGTATGAATCTCTATAGTGTATGGTAAGAATTATGACATGAAAAATCGTGTACGTGTTGTTTGAAACCGGCATACATCTGTAGCTCTCAAGGTTAGGATCACTCCCTTCACCAAAAGCAATGAGATACGTAAGAGACTAGCATCGTCACCCTAAATCGAATTGGTGGGAGGAGATCGATTTGGATAAATTTGATGAGAGGAAGATTTAAAATGGTAGACACCCAGAACTTGTTCAGCGTGTGTAGCCAGTAAGAACGGTACGGGTTAGCCAAGGTGTGAATATGACAAGAAGATTAGGGCAGATGTAGGAAGCAACAGTTATGTACAAGTAAAAGATTGGTATTGGATAGGGTGGCAAGGAGAGCTGAATGAAACCACTATGTGGGCTGATGTCTGAAACAACAACAACGAATATATAAATGGCATGGCAGGCTTGTTAGCACATATGTTGAAAAGTACGGGTGAAAATTTTCAGAAATTATGGAGGACTCCAGCTTAATGGTTATGTGACCAGTGGTCTTGCCACTAGTCAAACCAGTGGTCTTGTCACTATCCAAACCAGTGGTCTTGTCACTATCCACATCAGTTGTCTTGTCACTATCCAAACCAGTGGTCTTGTTACTAGTCAGCGTAGTAGTCTTGTCACTAGTCAGAGCAGTGGTCTTGCCACTAGCCAAACCAGTGGTCTTGTCACTATCCAGACCAGTTTACTTGTCACTAGCCAGACCAATGTTGATGTAACACAGGATACTGGAGACCTGGGGGCAGTTTCGCGGCACTGATATTGGGGCTTGCTCCCCCCCCCCACAATTCAAGGCCGCCTTGGCGATCAGTCATCCCTAAGCTTTTCTCACCAGCCGGACCTAACCCATCCAGACACAGGGTCTTGTAAAGAAAGCCTTGTGTTCGAGCCACGCCATATTGGTTCCGCCTGTCAGTCTCTACAGCTGTGGAAATGGAGATGTATGAACACAAAAATTAAACTAGTCATCTTAATATATTCATTAGGCTCTATAAAATGAACCCATTCATCTTGCTCCTGTAAATTATCGTGTGTCATTCGTCGGAAGGAAGATTTTTAAAAATTTCATATGGCTATTTCCAGCCGAATGCAGCCCTTGTAAGGCAGACCCTCCGGTGAGGGTGGGTGGTGTCTGCCATGTGTAGGTAACTGCGTGTTATTGTGGTGGAGGATTGTGTTATGTGATGTGTGTGAGTTGCAGGGATGTTTGGGACAGCACAAACACCCAGCCCCCGAGCGATTGGAATAAACCAATGAAGGTTAAAATCCTCGACCCGGCCGGGAATCGAACCCGGGACCCTCTGGACCGAAGGCCAGTACGCTGACCATTCAGCCAACGAGTCGGACGGAAGGAAGATGATCGGGATCTTCTTAAGGGTTCTTCAAACAATATTGATCGAGGATGCCATACAGCCTTCCAATAAATATTGGCTGTGTTGAATTTGCACAATTTTCTTAATAAATTGTGTTTCTCCAGTTGGCAGATCATCTCAGTTCTTATGAAAGATACGTATTTGGAACAGAATGAGTGTTGTTCTTTAGAAAGTTTGGAACACAGGAAGAAGCTGAACCACACCTTATAATTTACGTTTGTTATACTGAATAGCGCTGCTTTAAGGGCTCATTTGTTCATAGGCTGTCTGAGGTTGGCTCCTTACCCATTGTATTTCCTCCATATTATAATCTTGGAATCCTGAACGTTAACTATGAATTATCCTGTTTTAGGATACTTCAGGTGTGACTCAACTTTTGTTGCAATTCTCATAATGAATTGATTATATTTTTTACTTTAATTTAGATTAATTAATTAATATCACCTTTCCCGCACTATCAAAAATGTGTTTGGAATAAGGAAATGGGTATAAACATATTAACTTACAATAAATGTCAGTTTTTAGAAGTCTACTCAATAATCTCGTATGATAAAATACAATCAATCGTGAAGTTTATTGTCTTAACTTACTTTTCCACATCCTCGTCTACAAATGCAGTGCCACAAATAAGGTATGTGATATTTATCTAACATGTATCACTCTAATGTTCCCCTTTTTCATATCATACGAATATTGTGTGCTATTTACCTGAAACAATAGTTAACATTTTTATAAGTAAATACTCTCCCTTCGGCAAACTTGTACCAGTGTATATACTTCATGGAGATTTTGAGAAGAGGTTAGGCTCATTATTTAGTGAAACGATCTCTGCTGGAAATAGTTACCCTACACATGACAGCTTACACTGATAAACAGAGAAATCATGGTGGATCAGAGCTATCCGCGGGCTCTTGTCTCTCTGTGCCTCTGCTCATCTGATAGCGATCACATGGTTTCATTGGTACAAGTTGAAACATACAAAGCTCGGAGTTTCCGTGGCATGGTGTAGGTGGTCTGAGTGTAGTTGTTGTTGCTGTCTCAAACTGGACAGCAATGATGAGAGACATGTTAGCAAAGTAGAGATGAGACCCTGGCTATGGGAGCTTTCCAATAAAGGCATATAAGCAGTGGCGGCTTGTGCATTTAACACTAGGGGGCTGCATGTATAGCCTAATTACTGAATGTTATCTTATTTATAAATGATCTGCATTCGGCGAGACTTGTAGGCTGAAAATATGTTGATAACCTTCTCATCGAAATTTGGTATATTTCTCATCAAAGTAGTTTCCATTGACAGCATTGCCAGAGCTGTCAGCCTTTCTTCACCCATAGTGCTGCGGAGGTACGTTTTTATCCTCTTCATGGCTGAGAAACAGCTTTCTGGTTCACTCGTGGTAGTTGGCAGAGTTGCTGCAATGCGAAGAAGTTTCACTACTTCTGAAAGTGATGACTGAAGATTGTTCGAGATGATGAACTGAATCAGCTGGATAGCACCAGACAGTGATCTGAATTCTTCTCTGGAGTATAAAAGAGATAGTTCAGTTTGTAGTTTTTCTTTGTCAAAAGTAGGAAAAAGTCGTACACAGTCATTTAGCTCTTTCTCAGGAAAATCTGATTTGAAGGAAGAAAAATTTGATGTCATCACCAGAGTTGACATTTGGAGATAAATTACGAATTGAAACCGGCTATTTGCCTGGGTTATGATGACATCGCGGACTTCCTTGGCCGCAGACACTCTTGTCGCAGTTTCCTGAACATGGCGTCGTTTGTTTACATTTCCGGTTTCAGAATTTTCGTTGGAGTCTAGTATTGTATTTCTCACATCATTAACAATTTTAACAAAGTTTGAAACATGACAACGAATTTTTGCTACATCTGCCTGCAGATTTTGAAGTTGATTGTACAAAATATCAATATTAGGCATGATATGATGAAGGAATTTCAGCCAGAAGTTGAACTCTTCATCCTGAAGGTACTTGTACAAAGCCGATGCTTCTCTGATTGTGATATCAGTTGAAGACTCAGATTCCATCAGTAGTTCAAAGCAATCTATTAAAGCATTTTTTTCTCGAATACAGTGTTGACTGTTCTCGATTTAAAATTCCGTCTTGTGGCTCCAGCAGCGGGTATCCGTTTAGGCGCACAAGAATCTAAACAGACACTCTTTGGGGTGATCGGAAAAAAAAATGCCGGTATTGAAGACAAATTTGCAAAAAATATTCTTGCTTTCTTGTTTTGCTTAGCAACTCTCTCCATATTCTTGCTTTCGTGTTTTGCTTAGTAGCTATCTCCATTATCAAATTAAGTTGGTGTGCAAAGCAATGTATAAAATGGGCGTTCGGGTATACTTCCTTAACTCTCGTCTGCACGCCACTGACGGCACCACTCATAATAGACGCGCCATCGTACGTCTGGGCAATGAGTTTATTCTTCTTATCTTTCAGAATAACGCCAAGCTAGGAAAGAATACATTCTGAAATAGCCTCTGAATTTTGACCAGAAGGAACCCCTGTGGGTGGGGACGGTAGAATAACATCCACGGTATCCCCTGCCTGTCGTAAAAGGCGACTAAAAGGGGCCCCAGTGGCTCTGAACTTTGGAGCGTGGGTTGGTGACCACGGGGCCTTTAGCTGAGTCCTGACATTGCTTCCACTTACTTGTGCCAGGCTCCTCACTTTCATCTATCCTATCCGACCTCTCTTGGTCAACTCTTGTTGTTTTCTCACCCCGACGCTATTAGGTTTGCGAGGGCTAGGGAGTCTTTCATTTTCACGCCCTTCGTGACCCTTGTCTTCCTTTGGGCGATATCTTCATTTTTCTCGAAGTGTCGGTTCCCTTCCATTTTTTCCCTCTGATTAGTGTTATATTGAAGATGGTTGCCTAGTTGTACTTCCTCTTAAAACAATAATCACCACCACCACTTGACCAGAAGGATTAAAAAATCCCCCAAACCGTTCTGCAGCATTACATTACGAATCAAATTATCTTAGCACAAGAACAAGCTGAAATCCATCCGGCACATCCGTCGTCCCGTCAGCCATGATTGCTAAAAATTCAGACTCGTATACCGGTACCTCTTCCAAAATAGCCTCTCTGCATACCTCCAGCATACACTGCGACAATCTTCCTGGATCATTTTCGATGTTCCTTTGAAAAACGAAGCACTCTCTAGATGTGACTTTAAAACAGAGTCTAATTCACTCGTGTATTTAATTAAATTCAGAAATATACCAGGATTCTCGGAGTCTGGCCTCTCGTCATGTCCTTTCAACACCAGTTCCTTTGACCCACAAAACTTAATACAGTTTATTATTCTGGATAATACTTGCCGATTTTTGCTTATTTCATTGTTATGACGCTGTACAGATTCCTCATAGGCCTTACTTAAACCTTGGCGCACATCTACGGAACCTAGAAGAGCTAAGTCTAGCACACTGTTCACATGATTTTCTGATTTTTCATGTTCCTTTATTTTATCACTAAGTCTCTTCAGATCACGAACTCCTGCATCAACCCACGCACTGTTTACTCCTTCACTGGCACTTCCAGAAATAAGGCATGGGAAACAAAAAAGTGCATTTTGAACTTCGCACCCACACAACCATTCATCTTTACTATATACATCTGGATTGAAAATTCTTGCGTACTCTTTGTCATGGCTCTTACCAGTCTGGGGTAGGTATTCCTCGAGCTTTAATGTCACACTTTTCATTTAGGGTTAAACTGTTAAGTACGATAGTTTTTAAAAACTGCACCGAGTTAACAATACTCGTGTTGTTGTTATAACTTCTACTATCGCAATCGGTGGACAACAAATAGACACAGCGCTAGAGCGGGGTATAGCGCACATGGAAGGGGAAGTGGATTCAAAGCCTTATGGCCAGATAACAGAGCCATGTCCTGGCAGTCCCAAGAGAGGGAAGTGGAATCATACAGCATCATCATCATGTGAAGACAAGCATTCAATTATTGCGCTATTCCGCAGTTGAAATTCAAGTGTTAAAGGAACTCGCAGAACGGAATGGCAATATTTCCCTTGAGAGAATGGCGTCCTACGAAGAACTTCTTCTTCATGGTCTTCTATTAAAAAGGAAAAACCGAAGGGTTAGGAAAGTGCTGAAACATCCTATATTTGTTTCTCGGCTGACTAGAGGATTATATTATACATTGTTTGATGATCTAAATGAGGATGACAGTAAATTTTTCAATTACCTGCGCATGTCAAAGTCGTCATTTTGCGAACTGCTTGGCCACATAAAAGAAATAACGGGAAACGACATAGGACTAAACAAATGTTTCCCAGTTAAGCTGTAATTCACTAATATAACTATATAATGGATCAATGATACTTGTAAATGTAAACGATTATATAATTGATATGGGCATTACATATTGTATTTCCATATAAGAGTAGTAAACGTTTTATAATACTCACACACCGGGCGAGTTGGCTGTGCGGTTAGGAGCGCGCATCTGCGAGCTTGCATCCGGGAGATAGTGGGTTCGAATAACACTGTCGGCAGCCCTGAAGATGGTTTTCCGTGGTTTCCCATTTTCACACCAGGTAAATTCTGGGACTGTACCTTAATAAAGGCTACGGCCGCTTCCAACTCTTAACCTTTCCTATCCCCTCGTCTCCATAAGACGTATATGTGTCGGTGCGACGTAAAGCCACTAGCAAAAAAAAAATGTTAATACTCACCTAGAGTATTCTTCTCGCCTACGGGTTTTGCTTCGAATTCTGGAATAAAGTTCTTCAAAATGCTGTTCCAAGAATTCAGTGTTTTTATTTTGTCAATGTAAGCTTCAGTTCTGGAATCCCAAGTGACCGGTTTTCATTCTACCTCAAAAATGATCTTCAGTATTTATTTGACTTTCAAATAATTTTGCCATCTCCTTCATTTGCTGTTGTTCTTTATTTGATGTCTCCATGTTCAATAAATAAACTAATAATTAATAATGTTATTTGCTTTACGTCCCACTAACCAATTTTTTGGTCTTTGGAGACGCCGAGGTGCCGGAATTTAGTCCCGCAGGAGTTCTTTTACGTGCCAGTAAATCTACCGACACGAGGCTGTCGTATTTGAGCACCTTCAAATACCACCGGACTGAGCCAGGATCGAACCTGCCAAGGCCAGCGCCTTAACCATCTGAGCCACTCAGCCCGGCAATAAATAAACTATCACAATAAGTAAAATATTCACTCTACCACAGCACGAGACCAAACAAGGTAATGAGGAAAGACAATGGTTAGGTAGACTGCTGACTCAATTGCGTTCCATCGTCCGCATTACGTCAAGCTGGTGTGAGAACACGAACTTGAGTGACGTTTCCGTATGCGCGGGGAGGTACATCGGGCGACTAGTTGCGCCACAAGTCACCCACGGCTAATAGCGGCCTAAGTTTCCTGTAATGAAATGTCGTATGGCTTTTAGTGCCGGGATATCCCAGGACGGGTTCGGCTCGCCAGGTGCAGGTCTTTCTATTTGAGCCCCGTAGGTGACCTGCGCGTCGTGATGAGAATAAAATGATGATGAAGACAACACATACACCCAGCCCCCGTGCCATTGGAATTAACCAATTAAGGTTAAAATCCCCGACCCGGCCAGGAATCGAACCCGGGACCCTCTGAACCGAAGGCCAGTACGTTGACCGTTCGGCCAACGAGTCAGACAGTTTCCTGTAGATTGTGGAACATGTGTATGAACACTGGTTATTGCAGACAGTCTTCTCTCGTAATTCATGTGCATAGACTCGTCTGACTGGAGAACAAATTCTTTCAGCACGTCCTATATGTAGGTGTCTACAGGTGTGAGATCCGGAGTACCGAACAAAGGACCATTGTGAGTTAACACGTGCTGTACCAAGGCACATAGACATGTGACCCCGTGGACACCTTTCATGTTACAATGACAAATCACGATGTTCATAGCTTGTTTGTAATTTCTACATTGTTTGCTTGTTTTACCCCAAACTTTACTTGTTTGTTCTTTTCTGCTGAAGTTGTGTCTATCAAGCGATTGAGAATGATCCCCCCACGGTACTTAACGCCCTTGAAAGGGCTTGGCCTGCCAAGCGACCGCTGCTTAGCCCGAAGGCCTGCAGATTACGAGGGGTCGTGTGGTCAGCACGCGGCATCCTCTCGGCCGTTATTCTTGGCTTTCGGTACCGGGGCCATCTCACCGTCAGGTAGCTCCCCAATTCTGATCACGTAGGCTGAGTGGACCTCGAACCAGCCCTCAGGTCCATAGAAAAATCCGTGACCTGGCCGGGAATCGAACCCGGGATCTCCGGGCTAGAGGCAGGCACGCTACCGGGGCCAGCTTGAGACTGATCCACACGTTCATATTTATCCACAGCTCTACGTACTTCCGAATGCTACAGTTATTGCGAGAGAAGCAATTAGCTCTGTGACACGTGACCTAGCTGTGTATCGGCCATCACTTCCTGCAGCTTGTCACACTCTCTCTTCTCCGTATAACTTGGAAGGAGTGATAAGGTAAGTCTTCATGGCCTCATTAAATTTCATACCTTTAATGTTTACCTCATTAGAAACTGAGTCTAACCATCGTCGTCTTAGTCTGCTACTTCTCTTACCCTCTATGGCTAATTCCATTGTTCTCCTACATAACCCATCATCCTCCATTCGCCCCACATGATCCCAAAATACTCAGGTTTACACATTTATCGAATGAGTTCATTCATAATTCGGCCTTTATCTCCCTTTATTCTGAATAATCTCCTGCAATTGTTCCCACCTGTTTCTACGAGCAATCATTCTCACTCTTTTAATGTCTGTTACTTAAAACTCATCAATAAGATATCCCACTTCCACCAATTTCACTCCCTTGCAGCAAAGTTCCTCAGAAAAAAAGGCCTATGTAGAGTTAGTTTTGCGCCGGGAATGCTTTCTCACAACTGCGAGCTATAGTCCTGACGCTCAACCCATACCCACGCGGTGTCTTCTGATCTCAAAACTTGGCTCACCCTGGTAATAAGAGGGTTGTCAGTCTGCCCTCTCTAGTGATAATGAGGGTTGACAGTCGGCTCCTTTCCTCTGGACACAAGGGGCACGTGTCGTTTAAAAGGCAAGTGAGCGCTGTCAAAAGCAAGGTTGTCATATTTTGCGTCGATTATTTAAACATGTTAACATTCAGTTTATTCTAAAGTCAGAATATAAATATAAAAACCTGTTCACGAACCACAGCACAAACCAATATCGCAGAATAATTTGTTTCGTGCTTAACCCGTGCGGTGGTCGTAGATAGCATTTGCCTGGTGTGAAAATGGGAAACCACGGAGATCCATCTTCAGAGCTGCCGACAGTGAGGCTTGAACCCACTATCTCCCCGATGCAAGCTCACAGCTGCGCGCCCCTAACCGCACGGCCAACTCACCCGGCAAAGGAAAAGTAAAATCACGAACAAGGGACTGGAATAATAATAATAATAATAATAATAATAATAATAATAATAATAATAATAATAATAATTGTCCGCCTCTGTGGTGTAGTGGTTAGTGTGATTAGCTGCCACCCCCGGAGGCCCGGGTTCGATTCCCGGCTCTGCTACGAAATTTGAAATGTGGTACGAGGGCTGGAACGGGGTCCACTCAGCCTCGGGAGGACAACTGAGTAGAGGTGGGTTCGATTCCCACCTCAGCCATCCTGGAAGTGGTTTTCCGTGTTTTCCTTCTTCTCCTCCAGGCAAATGCCGGGATGGTATCTAACTTAAGGCCACAGCCGCTTCCTTCCCTCTTCCTTGCATATCCCTTCCAATCTTCCCATCCGCCACCAAGGCCCCTGTTCCGCGTAGCATGTGAGGCCACCTGGGCGAGGTACTTGTCATTCTCCCCAGTTGTATCCCCCGACCCAATGTCTCACGCTCCAGGTCACTGCCCTTGAGGCGGTAGAGGTAGGATCCCTCGCTGAGTCAGGGGGGAAAACCAAGCCTGGAGGGTAAGCAGATTAATAATAATAATAATAAGAAGAAGAAGAAGAAGAATAATAATAATATAATAATAATAATAATAATAATAATAATAATAATAATAATAATAATAATAATAATAATAATAATAATAAATATCGGAGTATGTAGTTCGGACAAAAATTAGCCAGCAAACTTTGCTACTTTTAAGACAAATGCCGTATTAACCTTACCTCTATTCGTCGTCCTCGTCATTGTCTGCTAGGTGAATTACAAATCTATCTTGGTTGGTATCCGTGTCGTGTTTCATGTACTTCTGTCTTAATGGTGCTGCGAACACAAGCAGATCACCTCTCAGGACCGATCGTTCCAGCTCCTTCACGCAGAAGTTGACACACTCTAGCACTCAAAGTTGGCGTAACATTATTTTTCCTAACATACGCCTTCAGCTGAGACCAGATCATTTCTATGGGGTTTAAAGTACAGTGATATGGAGGGAGTTGCAAAACTTCGTGTCCACATGAGGCTGCGATCTCCTCTACAGCGCACCTTTTACTGATATTGGCTGATTTGATTTCCTGCAACATAACTGCCTTGATGGGTACAGGTTTTGGCACGGGAATGTTATTGTACTCCATAAACTTAATAATGTCCTTAATAGCTTGCATTGTCCATCACGATTACACATTTTCGGTCATGTGGTAGGTTCTGTAGATGAGACCTAAACCAGTTTTCGAAAACTTGAGCTGTCATTTCGTCATGGATATCAGCTTTGCAGTCTCCAATGTTTTTAGCCGATAAATAAAGGCAATTCTCAACCCAGCCCTCACTGCCTCCAGCATGCAATACCATAATACGCTTGCCTCGCGATGTTGGTGCTTTCAGTATGCAATTACAAGTTCCATCATCCCACCCTTTCTTCACAAAGTCATGATTATCGTACCAAGTTTCATCTAGATAGACAACTCTGCACCCCTCGGAATGCAACTTCCGAAGACGGTCTATTAAGTTAATTTATATCGCCAAGCTACTATTCTAGCAGATTCCATTAAAATCTGTTTTTTCCTCAGAATACGGAAACAAAACCCAAGTAGAGATCGAGAAGGCAGTGACTGATGATGTTCGCGAGTAAATACCTTGCTCAAGTTTTGGTATTTAATAGATGTTCATAATCGTTACATTAGTGTAAGAGTGATCAGAAGTAAATATTTAGATCACCTACTACATTCTTGTAAGTAAGATACCTGACATTATTTCCGTGGTCCTTGTGTGAAGTGACGAACTATAGAGATAACCTAAAACCCTTTGTTGACCCACTCAAAATGGCCACCTCTCTTGATAGAGGTCGGCATTTATCGAATTCAATGAATGAAAAAATCAATGATATTTTTCCTCAACAGACACCATGCAAGCCAACAAATAATAATAACAACACCGTAAATAACCCTCCACATCCTAACAGTGCATCAGGTAACCAAATGACAACCGTCACAAGTAGGCCTAGTAACGAACGTAATTCAAGGTTAAGCTATTCTGCTGCAATACAGTCGTACACCTCCAAAGAACAAGCTATTGTAATCGAATCTCATGACGGGATCAGTATCAAGGATTATGTGCTAGCTATAGGTAAACTTACAACCCCTAGCAACATTCGGTTTGTTTCACGTATATCGAACGGAAGGATATGCATCTTTCTCTCTAGTAAGAAAAATGTCGAAGATCTGATATTGACAAACCCTAAGATCTTAATAAACAATGTATCACTGGAAATACGACCCCTTCTAACAAAAAACAAGCGTATTATATCATCCAACGTCTGTCCTGTGATCCCAAACTATGTTATTGAAGAGGAATTGTTAAAACTCGGTGTGAAAATCATGTCTAGGATTACCCCAATCAGAGCAGGTTTGTCAATTCCTGGATTCTCCCACATTTTAAGCTTTCGAAGACAAATGTACATTCAGAATGAAGACTTTGATAAACTCCCCGAATCCCTTCATCTCGAATACGATGCTACAAACTACTGGATTTACCTATCATCCGACTCACCCACTTGTTTTCTTTGCCATACCGAAGGACATCTGGCCAAAGATTGTCCTAACAACGTATCACTTCCAAAAGATGAATCCTCTTCCAATAATTTTCCTCAGCTCCAAGAGATTTCACAAAAGTCACAGGTCGAAAACCCCAAAACAGACATCGGTACTTCTAGCTCTTCTAGCTCGCTCCCAAAAGATAGGCCTACTCAAGAAGCCACTTCAATGACCAACCCTGACTTAGCACTTAGCCAAGTCTGTAATGATCCTCCCTCCTCCAGAATTCAAATTGAGAGAGAAATTGCAGCACCTATGGAAACACACGCCACCCCTACAACAGTGAATTTTCCTGGATGTAAAAGGCCAATTTCACTAGCTAGCAGTGAAACAACTAATCCAAATCCTCCTGATGGCAACAAATCCATACTGGCCTCTCCTGAACAAATAGAAAACCGTAAGACAAATCACACTTCCAAGAAACCCAAGACAGACACGCAAAAATCAATAAGTGATATGCTCCTGCCAGTAAAACAAGTTTTGGAAGCCGACCCATCAATATTCCCCCTCAGCTACCTACAGCTCCAGTCCTTCTTTGAAAATACAGTTGGTGCCAAGGACATATCAGAAATTGCTTCAAACTACACACAAGACTTAGAAGGTCTTGCTAAAGCCCTTCAAAAACTCTATCCTTACTATACCGATAAAAGCATAAAAAACAAAAGCACTCGAATAGTAAAAAAACTATTGAAATCCGCCAATCAAAGTGAAGACCCAACGCATATCAATGTAACGCCAGACTATTCCAGCGACGACAATTCCTTCCCAGTATAACAATGGAGATAAACCTCGTTCTGCTTTTGATCATTATTATGGCAACATTACTCCAATGGAATCTTAACAGTTATCGATCACAGTTAGAATATCTACAACTCCTAATAAACAAACACCAACCATCTGTTATCTGTCTCCAAGAAACAAACTTTCAGAACGACTTTGCTGCCAATCTAAGACTCTACAGTGTCTACCACAAAAATAGAACTAATGTGAATCATGCGAGTGGAGGAGTAGCTACTTATATCAAAAACAATATCTATGCCAAAGAAATTACTGTTAACACTAATTTGGAAGCTGTAGCAATTTCAGTCCATCTACCACCTTCTCTATGTATCTGCAATGTTTATATTCCAAACAGTTATTTGTTTCAAGGTGACGATCTACGAAACCTTATCCACCAACTACCTAAACCATTCATCCTAGTAGGCGACTTCAACAGCCACAACACGTTATGGGGTAGCCATAGTTCTGATGCAAGAGGAAAAGAGATAGAAAAGATACTTGATGAATTTGATTTAATTCTAATGAACTCTACTGCTCCAACTCGCTTTGACATAGCCCACGGCACCTGTAGTAGTATAGACCTAACCATCTGCACACCGGACGTAGCAACCCTTTTCAACTGGTCTGTTTATTCAACACTCCAAGGAAATAGTGACCACTTCCCGATACTAATCAATAATGAAAATTCTTCTGTCAACTCCTCATTTATTAACAACTCCAAATGGAACTTAAATAAGGCAGATTGGACAAAATTTAGGCAGACAGTCAATAATCACTTAAAAGACTTAACCCCTCCAAATGATTTCCCTTCTAAGCACATAAATATCATTGTTCAAGATTTCACAAAAGTTCTTGTTAAATCTGCAGACATGAGTGTTCCAAAAGTAACCTCAAACTCCTTTAAGAAAACAGTACCTTGGTGGAATGACACTTGTAAGGAGGCTATTAAGAATAAGAATCATGCTTTCTACCTCTACAAAAGAAAACCCACACCTGAAAATAAAGCCCAATTTCAGAAATATAGAGCAATCGCTCGAAAAGAAATTAAACTCAGCAAAAAGAATTCATGCCTATCATTTGTCTCCTCGCTAAGTTCCCAAATCGCACAAAAGGAAATGTGGAATAAACTTCAAAGAATAAATGGCAAATATAATCACTTCTACATTACTTCCCTCAGAAACTCTGTTGATGGAACCTTCATAAACAAACCTCAAAACATCGCTGATAAATTAGCTGACACATTTGCCGAGATCTCTAGTGACAAAAATTATGATCTTGAATTTCTCCACACAAAGAAATCTAGTGAATCCGTTGATCTAAGGAAAGCTATCTCTGACCCTAACTATAATCTAAACGATACTTTTCAACTGCAGGAAATAATTACTGAACTTGACAAATGTGGCAAATCTAGTCCTGGCCCAGATACGGTCCCTTATGAATTTCTAAAACAGCTTCCACTAAGTGCAATAAATTATCTTCTGGCCATTTTCAACCACATATGGAGCTCTAAGACATTTCCTGACCAATGGCGAAATGCCATTGTAGTTCCAATACCCAAACCAGGGAAAGACAACTCAATTGCAGAAAATTATCGCCCTATTGCTTTAACTAATGCGATGTGTAAACTCATGGAGAAAATAGTCAACAAAAGATTACGCTGGTATCTCGAGCACATAAATTTCTTCAGTAATATGCAAAACGGGTTCCGTAAAGCACACTCCACAACAGACACTTTGATAAGTCTGGAATCTGAAATACAGGAAGCGTTTCTCAATAACCAACACCTAATAGCAGTCAGTTTAGATATTAATAAGGCATATGACATGGTATGGAAAGACTATGTAATCAAAGTTCTAATGACACATAATATATCTGGAAATATCCTATATTTCATTTATAATTTTCTCCAAATGCGCCGAATTCAAGTTAGAGTAAATGGAATGCTGTCAAAGGAAGTAGTAATCAACAATGGAGTCCCACAAGGATCAGTTATCAGTGTAACACTGTTTCTTGTGGCAATTAATGGTATAGTCTCTAACATCCACCCACCAGTTAAGTGTTGCCTTTTTGCTGACGATTTGATAATCTTCTGCCCAGGGAAAAACATTACAACGACTGAACTCCTATTACAAGAATCAATTGTAAATATTCAAAACTGGACTAAAACCACAGGATTCAAATTTTCTAAAACTAAAACCAAATGTATTCTCTTCTCCAAAAATAAACATACTATCGCTAACCCTGAATTATATATGGAAGACCATAAAATTGAATCAGTTAAAACTATTAAAATTCTAGGACTTCTATTTGATAACAAGCTCACCTGGACCCCATACCTTAAAAATCTTAAAGACGAGTGTCAAAGAAGAATGAATATCATGAAAATTCTCTCAGCAAAAAACTGGGGAGCAGACTACCATGTCCTGATGAACACATACAGAGCCACAATCAGAGCCAAACTGGATTATGGCAGTATAGTATATTGTTCTGCCAGACCATCTACTCTTAAGATCCTTGATACCATCCAATCTTCAGCTCTTCGAATTGCCCTAGGAGCCCACCGCACCAGCCCCATAGCTAGTATAGAGATTGAAGCCAACGAACCACCACTTGAAATCAGACGTAAACAGCTGAGTTTGACATACGCACTCAAGATAGCTGGTACAAGTAACCAACACTTGAACAACACCTAATTTCAAAGAGACATAAAGGAAAACTAACTGGATCTCAACCCCAACCCTTTAACATCAGAATATCCAATCTTCTCACAGAATTAAACCTCAGCCTTCCACCCATTTTATTTCCACACAACTCACTAGATACCCCTCCATGGAAAACTCATTTGCCTCCAGTCAACTGGGAATTGAACAACAATCTTAAAGCTCAAACTGACTCAGCAAAATTCCAACAGTTATTTAATGAAATTTGTAATAGATACTCATCATATAGTGCAATTTATACTGATGGATCAAAATTCAATGAGAGAAATGGTTGTGCAGTGAAATATAAAGACTATAGTAAGCTATACAGATTACCAGATCTTTTCACAGTGTTTACAAGTGAACTGTATGCTCTTAAACAGGCCATGATTCATATTTCAAAAGCAAGCTACAATAACTCATTCATAATATTCTCTGATTCCAAAAGTGCATTAACTTCAATACAAAATCCATCAACAACACACCTACTTGTTAAAGAAATTCAAATGCTGTACCACAAGATCAAGATCGCAGGAAAAATGTTATTTTTATGTGGATACCATCTCACAGAGGAATACCAGGCAATGAATCAGCTGATCAAGCAGCAAAAGAAGCTACTAGTCTCCCAATCAACGACCGTCAAATTGCCACGCCACATTCTGATATCATCGCTTATATCAAAATCAAACTACACGAACAATGGAAAATGAACTGGCTTAAAACTTCCACTAGCAACCTCCAAAAAATTAAAATGATATCTACAAGAACATATCCTCTCCAAAACCTCACCAGACATGAACAAGTCTTAATCTCCCGACTAAGGATAGGACATACGAAGATCACCCACAACTATCTCCTAGAAAAGAAACAACCTCCCATCTGCAGCAAATGTAACTGCTCTCTCACTGTCAAGCATATCATCTCAGAATGTCAACTGTATGATCATTGGCGCCAACACCACAACATACCTAAAGGAATGGAACTGACACTGTCTTCTCCAGCACTGAGTCATCAAGTCATCAACTTCCTCAAAGACACTGGCTTGCACTCCAAAATGTAATTACATTATACTTATTTTTTTCTTTACATTTTTATAATTACAATATTATTATTATTATTATTACCATTATTCTGTAATCATATGTAAGAGTCGCGATAAGACCTTGGAGTTAAAGCGACTATAAACAACCCTAATAGAAAAAAAAAAAACCCAAGTTTTATAAACAGCTGTCGTAGCGTAGTTTTTTCATAAGGAAAGCCACACACATTTTTCAAATGTTTTAACAGTTCATGTACGGTTGGTGACTTACCTTTAGTAAAGAATGTACATACCTCGCGTCTCACCAAATCACAGCAAAAATCATCAATTTTATTAAAGATAACCCTATTATTATCATACTTTTTTGGAGTTGTAGGTCCCCTCTTTACTATTTTACTTATAGTTTTCCTGTTAAGTTTCAACATTTTAGCTGTCTCAGAAATATAACCCTTGCGAACGTTGTTCTTCATAACGTATTCGTATGCGTTACATACCAGCCGTTGACTTTGCTTACTTAAAGTTTAGTCGCCTTTCTTTTCTCCGCGGAACGACTACTACCCGGCTGAATATCACTCGCGGGCGCGGAACCAGTACTACTCGGTCGAATATCACTGTTACTGGTGCTCGGTTGAAGATCTTTTTTTTTTTTTTTTTTGCTAGGGGCTTTACGTCGCGCCGACACAGATAGGTCTTATGGCGACGATGGGATAGGAAAGGCCTAGGAGTTGGAAGGAAGCGGCCATGGCCTTAATTAAGGTACAGCCCCAGCATTTGCCTGGTGTGAAAATGGGAAACCACGGAAAACCATTTTCAGGGCTGCCGATAGTGGGATTCGAACCTACTATCTTCCGGATGCAAGTTCACAGCCGCGCGCCTCTACGCGCACGGCCAACTCGCCTGGTCGGTTGAAGATCGTTTGCGTGCACTGGCAGATTTAATTCAGGATTTTCTGATGCGATAATTTCCAGGTGTGATTCCCACGGCCTCCACATTACTGCATGAAACGAAGTGATAAGCAACACACTTCACGAATATTAATTAACGAAGCAAAGAAATAATCCAAAAACTTTCAAACAGCGAACAAAGCAAGTGTAAATTGTCGTAGCTGAAAAAAGAGACTGACGACTATTTAACAAGAGGTGCATTGGCAACAGAGCTGTGAGGATTTCTGAAGGGGAATGCGAACTTCCGTTTTAAAGCCCACTGCCGTCATAAATTACCCCCTGCTAGGACAGTGAGTGGCCAGGGGGATCAAACGTTTGCCGAACTGTTTGAATGCCGCCGGGTACGGGTTGACCGTCTCAGCTATACTTGCAGTAACATTTCACAAGCAGGGCCGTGACCCACATTTTTCTCGAGATGTCCACTCCTATTCTTTGGCAACTGGTATCCAGAGTCTCAGTTCCATTTACCAGGTCATTCAGCTGTTACCCCTGATTCACAAACTAGGACGTGACTACAGTAATCTACACCATGAACTATTATTACTAATATAAATTTTATAACATGGTAACAGGTTTAAGGCTTAGCGGGATAACTAAAGGACTCTGTAGAAAGTAGGCCTAATTTTCAGTAGAAGTGGTTGTTAACATACGTAGTTTGCGTTCTCATTAAAAATATGAAAATCATGTGATCATTTTTCATGCATAACGCCAAAATTCATACTAAATTATTGTGTATTCTGAGAGCAGATTCAGTTTATACAGAACGGTAGTTTGAGAAGACGTATTCTCTTCTCTTGCGTATATACTTGATTTGTGTAGACAATTCTTGATGCTCGTTCTGAAGGTTAAAAGCCTCAGTATAATGAAGGAGGTTTCATCCAAGTGAATAGAGCACTGTCAATGATAATGATTCCGCCTGTAAGAAAAGTATTACCCCCTGCGGGTGGGGGACGCATATGTAGAATACACCTGCGGTATCTCCTGTCCGTCGTAAGAGGCGACTAACAGGGGCGACAAGGGATGATTGAATTAGAACCATGAAACTACTTTTGATTCGTACCATCATGCGGGGAACATCATGGGTTGCCTGTACTTGCGAGTAGTACCACTAAATTAGGTACGGAATAGGTTTGTGATTAGTAGCAGTAAAGAGGCTGGCCTGGGGGTTTCCAGTACCCGTGCGTCGTACCCATGTGAGCAACACCGCGGGTCTGAGCGTACCTGTGAGTTGTACCACTGTATGAGCGACACCGTGGGTCTGCGTTGCCTGTGATTAGTACCCACTATGTGAGGAACACCACGGGAGTACCGGCGCCCGTGACTGGAATATCTAGGTGAGGAACCTTATCGGTTTGCGTTGGCTATGAGTGGCGCCATTGTGTGAGAAACAACATAGGTTTGCGTTACCTGTACGAAGTGCAATACTTGTGAGTAGTACCATCTTGTGTGGAACACCGTGAGTCTTCGCTACTTTTGATTATTAATAATAATAATAATAATAATAATAATAATAATAATAATAATAATAATCGTATGGCCTCAGGTACCGTGTGCAGACATTTCAATTTGACGCCATCTGGCTGTCTGCTCGTCAATTTCGACGTTCCGTTTTACTCTAGGCCCCCACTAGATGGCAGACCGAGTAAACCGAAACTCTCTTGGGCGTCCATGGCTGAGATTTAATGAATTTTGTCGGGTAAACACCAAATGTGTCACCAGAGATCTTTTACATGCCGACATCGTACGGCATGGAGTGTCGAATGGACTTTTTTCCGCCCTTCAAAAATCCGACTACCTCTGCCGGGTTTGAACCCGCTATCTTGGGATCCGGAGGCGACACTCTACCGCTGATCCACAGAGGCAGCTGCTACTTTTGATTAGTACCCCAACATGACAAATACCATGGTTCTACTTTACTAGCGACATGTACCATTCTGTGGGGCCTTAGACGTGGATTTTACACCCCTTTAGACATCAAGCATCATTGTGCTTTATAAGTGGTCCCTTGGTCAGTAATACTATTATTTACGATTTTTTTGAGTCTGATCCACTGTTTTTTGTTTGTTTGTTTGTTTGTTTTTGTTGGGTTCATGTCCATCCATTCATTCTTCATAACATTTTTATTTTATTGTGGTCAGTGGATGAATTTGAACTTTTTGTTATTTCATTTCGTACCAATAGCGGCCGATGACCTCGATTTTAGGCCCCTTTAAACCAGAAGCATCATCATCATCAGCAGCAAAGTATTAATGTATGGCTAAGGTCGTGTGTAATCTGTTCATTTGTATTAGACAAAATTTAGAATTAGTTTGGAAACATCCGACGATTGTTATCCAAACGCAATTTCTTTTATCAAAAACATTTAGGTCCACTATTTGTGAATGTTAATATGTAGTGTATCATAAATGTGACTCTCTATATTACGTCCAGATTGTTTTCAACTTAGTACAATACAAGCTGTAGGGGAGACCGGGGCATGTTGTTACAATTTTTGGTTTTCATTTTTTTAAATTTTAAGGTGAATAGAAAATGAAATTTCAATTTTGCTGATAGAAGGAACAAACTTTTATCATAAGAATAGCAGTTGAAAAATTCTAGAACATGCACACATTTGTCAATAAGATACATTATTTTCAGATTAGGTATTCTGTAACAACATGCCCCACAGCGGGGCAGGTTGTTACATGCGAGGGGCACTTTGTTACACAGAGTAAAATGTCACTGAAAATATGATAAATATTTATAATTTTCATTTTAAATTCAAAATATGTTTAGCCAATTCATTAAATATAACATGATTATCTGTTCAGTCTTATCCTTGGCTTTGACAATATGAAAGTGACTTAAGTATGAGCGATGCTAGTAATGTCATTCCTTATGCAGCCAGTCCCTGCTATGAATGGTGTGAAAATGTTGCTCATCAGGTCAGTTGGTGCATGCATTTCAGTGGGCTTGGCAGACTGATATGTTTGTGACTCCTGGCTCGGTGAGGAAAGCAACGGTAAACTACCTCACTCCTCATTTCCCTTGTACGCCTCTTCAGTGATGCCCAGGCCATCCATGACAGCTGATGGCGGAGTTGTTGAGGATCCAACCAGGCTTATGGCTTAGGACTGACCGTACATACACAATTAATATCATAGGTTATCACCTGCCCCTAAGACCTAATTAACATTATTTTAAACCAATACTCTACTAGTTTATAATGGTCTGAGCTGAAGTTTATTCACGTAGCCTACAGTGAAGACAAAAAATATGAAAAAAATGCCCTCTAAAATTATTTATGTCTCAAACATGCCGTAATGCTGAATTTCCACCATCTAATGTTTCTGGTAATTTGAGACTATCTGTGCTAATGGTAACTGTGGATATACTTGAGCCAGGCTTGTTCCACGGAGAATCGTTACATGTATCAACGTGCCCCGCGTGGTAAGTAACAACTAGCCCCAGCAGCCGCCATCTTATATTTTGTGTTACAGTTAATCACAGAGGAAAGATAGAATTATCTAACATTAGAAAAGTAAGGCTTATGTCTGAGGGTTTAAATCACAAACAGAAAAAATCTGTTTACCTGTATATTTGATCACGTGGTTAAAGATCGGAAAGGTACAAGACGCTGCCTAAACACACAGCGAAAATAAACCTTTCCATTTTAAAAATTTCACAGATCCACACGCAGCCTGAGACTCCCTTGGATTGTGAGGGACGGCAAGGTCAACACATTACATGGAGAGGGGTGCGCTGCTCCTACTGGTTTTTTCAAAAAGATGTTTGTAACAACCTGCCCCTGTAACAACTAGCCCCGGTCTCCCCTACCTCAAATGTCCATAAAGAAGGACCGAAACATGTCTGTTCTTTTAAGTAAACTTGACATGAATCTATAACCCCCTCAGGAGGTTGAATAAGGTACTGAATAGGAGGAAAAACAAAGGCTTATACTTTGCACAATTTAGCACTGACAATACGGATCATAAAGTTTAGTCCAGATTATTTTCAAATGTTTACAGTAGAGACTCAAAATAATGTAGTTTACATTAACTACATTGATAGTTTAGTAATCGAGGAGAGACCTTCCGCATTTTTACAGAATGAAAGTGACGTTCTTGTATTTGCCTGGGTTGTTTCACAATGCAGTGAAAACTACGGTAATCGTTGTCTCGGTAACTTGAGTGGAAGAACTGAGAACAATAGTTGAAATACTCATTTGTCACCAATCCGAGGTTAATGGGTCGATTAATTCATGAGAAAGAGGGCGTATACGTTGGCGTGTTTCGTCGTCCATTACTTGGCCGCGCGCACCATGCCCTCCCATTTCTTACGTTAATACGCCCATTCTCGCTTCCCTCAGTTGAGTCTGGTATAGTGCTGTTATCGTCTGATTTATTAAAACTTAATTACCTCTATTTCATTCAAACTGCTCTGCGCCATCCTTCTGCGCCACGCAATATCATTTCAAATTGACACCGAGTCAATTAATTATGATAACAAATAATCAGCTCATATTGGCCGTGTTGACTTCTTAATTGATTGGGTGGTTAATCTATATTTTTTTCTCAAGTAATTACGAGTCGTAAGAGTTTTCAAGGCGATGAAAAGATTATATCAATTCACCAGATGATGTCAACATTAATATCAGTGAGGAGATGGCGATTTATACTATCAATCTGCATGAGGAAACATCCCGTAATGAAACGTACATCTGCTAGAATGCAGCAGAAATGAAATGGCGTATGGCTTTTAGTGCCGGGAGTGTCCGAAGACAAGTTCGGCTCGCCAGGTACAGGTCTTTCTATTCGACACCCGTAGGTGACCTGCGCGTCGTGATGAGGATGAAATGATGATGAAGACAGCACATACACCCAGCCCCCGTGCCATTGGAATTAACCAATTAAGGTTAAAATCCCCAACCCGGCCGGGAATCGAACCCGGGACCCTCTGAACCGAAGGCCAGTACGCTGACCGTTCAGCCAACGAGTCGGACTTTTAGCAGAAATATAAGCCTTCGTGCTCTCAGGCGGATAGGGGTCAGACTCTTTCAAACATTTCGGAGAGAAAGACTGAAACACTGATTTGGGATGATTCGCACATACAAGGAAAGAAGAGATCTTTACAGGCAAAGATATACCATTTCCATCTCTACAACATTTATTACTTTAGTAACTACAACAAAATGAAGTTAGGCCTGCAGGTGTCTATACCACGTATGGATGTCGGCATCAAGCGGTTAATGTGGGTCGGGAAATTAAGATACAGTAATTAAGGTACGAGACTGCAGGAAGTATGACTTATATTTTGTTCTAATTCACGTAATGAATTTATTATAATTTTCACTTAATTTACTCTAACAAACAACTATCACGATTTTTGAAGTATCACAAATGCAATTGAAATAAGGAAATGGGTATAAACAAATAAAAAAATGACGTACATGGTCAGTTTTTAGAACTCAACTCAATAAACTCGTATAATAAAGTAAAATAATTCATTAAGTGTATAAACTTACTCTTGTCACCTCCTCATCTGTAAATTCACTGCCACAACCAAGACAAATTACGAAAGTATGTAATATTTATGTCACATACATCACTGAAATATTCTCCTTGTCCCTATCGTACTATAGTTATGTATTATGTATGTATCATAGTTAGTTGTTTTATGTTGAGGTTTATATGTAAACACTCTCCCTTAAGCATGACTGGTACCAGTGTGCATCCTTCATAATGATATTTTTTTGCTAGTTGTTTTACATCGCACCGACACAGGTAGGTCTTATGGCGACGATGGGACAGGAAAGGCCTAGGAGTTGGAAGGAAGCGGCCGTGTCCTTAATTAAGGGACAGCCCCAGCATTTGCCTGGTATGAAAATGGGAAACGATGGAAAACCATCCTCAGGGCTGCCGACAGTGGGGTTCGAACCCACTATCTTCCGGATGCGAGCTCACAGCTGCGTGCTCCTAAACGCACGACCAACTCGCTCGGTAATGATAATTTTAGAGATTTTGAGAAGAACCTAGGCTTGTTATGAAGTGAAGTGAGTCTCCCCAATACCTGGAAATAGTTTCCATACACAAGACAGCTTACACGGGAAAACAGAGGGAGCACTGTTGGTCACAGCTGTCCATGAACGCTTGTCTCTACATGCCTCAACTTCTCCCTTAGGAATCACATGATTTCATTGGTAGAAGTTGAAGCTTACAATGCTCAGCCTTTCTCTGGCATGGAGTAGCCGGTCTGAGTGCAATCGCTGTTGCTGTATGAAGATTGACAGGAACACTGAGAAGCATGATAATTAGCAAAATGGAGTTGAGATCCTGGCTATGGGAGCTTTCCACTAAAAACATGTACAGAATTGTAAAAACGCCCGTAAATGTTCGTTGGATAACTGGCTGATGTCTCCTTCACCTATTTCATTTCCTCATATGTTTGCGTAGCCAGTGTGTAATGTAAGCAGTGGCACGAACTGGTATGCACTTTGCTGTACAAGTCTGTCAAAATGTGTGGTCTAATGCGTCATGCATTGATCATAAGATTCCTGTAGATCGTCGAACATATTTGTGAATACTGGCTGCAGCAGACAGTTTTCTCTTGTAACAAAATAATGTACATTTCTAGACTGAGTCGCCTTGACTGAAAACAAATTCTTTCAGTATGCCCCATATGTGGCCATCTACAGGTGTGAGATCCGAGTAACTGAACAAGACGAATAGATATGTGATTCCGTGGTCACCTGTCATGTCACAGTGCCGAATCTTGATGTTCATAGCTTGTCTGTAATTTCAGTATTGTTTATGTTACCCCAGAGTTTATTTGTTATGTCTTTCCTGAACAGCGCAGACCTTCGTTTCTGGGTAGATGGTGGCTATGCGGTAAGGAGTATTACAAAACAGATAGCACAATCTTCGTTCAATTTGGAGAGGTCTACAACTTTCGTCCTATGATTTATTGTGTCTCGATTGTTGATACGTTAGCGCTGGATTCCTCGATTATAATGAAATCTCTCCAACTCGATTGTGACTGGCACTAGGAAAAGGGGCCTGCCTTTATAATAAAAACTCTCCATCTCTACAGTGAATGGCAGTTGCCAAGTTAGCCTTTCATTATAGTAGGAACTACCGAACTCGATTGTGATTGGCAGTAGGAAATGTGGCCTTCCATTATTAACAACACTTCCCCAATACCTACCTTACATCGGATGCAACATGTGATGTCCGCACTGCTTTTGTTTCTCGGATATCGCTTAGAGATATGCAATTAAATAAAAACTGACCAACTGCCTTTACAGAAATTTACGGAGAAATGCGAATACGATGTAGAATATCGGGTACATTTGCTAGTCATTATATAAACTTAGTATTTGAGGTACTTCCCAGACTTTAACTACGGCATAGTGTCTAGGATGCCTCCGCATGCATAACCTTATTACCAGCTGCATGTATCTTCTCTGTTTTAATCTTCTTTTAATTTATTTTCCCATATTCTTATCATAATAGTACAAGTTTTGCTGGTGTCTTCATCCTCAGTTTAATACCGTAACGAGAGCGTCAAATTCAGCTTTCGTTTCAATTTTACCTATCTCTTTCTCATCCATGTTTCATACCTTTATAGTATTAAATGCATCAAATTTCCGGATGTTCTTCCTCTCATCTCCATTTTTGTTAAAATTTTAGTCCTTACTGCCATATTTTTACTCATTCTCTTGAGAATATTTAGTACATTTTGTCCTTTCGTTTGTCCTTCAGAGTCTTGGACCATCTTTTTACACAATCCCGTATCTTCCCTTCCCAATTGTATCCCGTTCCTATGTCACCCAGTCTTCATGTATACTACTAGATAGGGACGACAGAGCGGAAAACAAATACTTTCAGCATGTCCCATATGTAGACATCATCAGGTGTGAGATCTGGGGAAATGAACAATCTCCAAAGGACCGTTGTGAAGTGAACACGTGCTGTACCAGGGCACATAGATAATATGTGTTCCGGTTGATATGCGTTAGGTTATATATCAAATGTTTAATAGACTGTGGTAAGTTGACATTAGGTCAAGCAAGTTGGCTACAATAATAATACTCACGAACATTAATACGATAACAAATGGCCAACCGACCAAGAGCGATGATAATAGGAACTAACAAGGATCTTGGAAGTATTTATGTAACCAGAGGTTTTCGTAGGAAAGTACATTATTGACAAAAGATAGTAGACAGATATTTCAAACAACTCAACGTATAACATGTACATACGCGAAGAATTAAATACACAATTCAGAGGACCAAGTTAAGAGAGCAACATTAATAAAACGAATCACTGGCCAAGGTGCAATGTACCAGCCACATATTGCTGGAATGGTCGGAAGGAGTAAAATGCACTTTAAGAAAATAATATTACATCGAATCTCAGATACAAAGTTCGAATAACAATAACAATAACAACAAATGGCGAGCATTAAAAAGAAAGAACCCGATAATGAGAAAAAGGAAATGGGGAACTCGGGGGTGGTACATGAATCGAAGCAACCGTCCCGCGGAGTTGAAAATGACATAAGTAAAGAAATATACTTCACATGGCCACACACAGTTACGTAACCAAAATAATGCAAAGATCGTTAACCACCTGTAATCACTGTGCTTCTCTGGAAACTTCATAAATTTCGAGATAGCTTAATAAACACTCGTAGATGATTCGCTAATGGAGCTGCTGAAATGAATGTAAATAAATTTTGTATTCATACATTTTTTCTAAATTCTTTTCTGTCTCCTATTATTTTCCTGTTGATCCCCACCTGCCTTAAGACATAGTTATTTCATGATACGAATTTGTTTTCTTGCTTGAACCACATCAAAGATTTTCTTTGTAAGTCTGTTATAATCCATTCTCTGTATGTGCCCATAGAAAGTTAGCCTGCGTTTCCCGTTCATGTCTGTGAGTCTGTCAGTGTGCTGGTAGGTAGGTCATTTCATCCCTAAATATACAAGATAAGGCCAGTATTCAACCACCTGGTAGAAAAATGTTTGCAAGCTTATACTCCTGATGGCTAAGTATCAGTTGATGAGAACCTCTTGTTATGGAAATTGTGGCCAGGGTAGAAAGTTTACATACCAAGGAAACGATCGTGTTTTGGAATGGTAACATACAATTAATGTGAAGCCGGGATGAACATGATCTGCTTGTGTGTGTATCATAAAGACCAGCTGTAAAAGACATAACAGTGTGAAGACTGTAAATGCTGTAAATATTACCTGTAGTGTAATGTAGTCCGTGTATGTCACCCAAGAATTGTAGGTAGGCTTTTATACACTGTATCCCTCAAAAGCGCTAAACAACGTAGAAAATGCCGTGGGTGTTATAATTTATTCGATTTAAGTACATGTAAACTTTGTGAATCTAATATTTACATATGCAGAAAAAATAGTAAACCGCCTAAAATATTTAGGTATTATAAGTTACTGTTTAAACAAAAACCAGAGCTCTGCTATTAGGGAGAAACAAGCTCTGTATCACAGTGTGAGAACTCTTGGATCTTCTTGCGTAAAGGATTGAAAAATTAAAATAGGATTTTTCAACTATTAACTACACTATATTCAAATAGAGGCCCTTCTATAGTTCGTTTTAGTCTAAGATGGTTTCTACGCAAGTAATTAAATATTTTATTCAATGAGGAAATCGGTCCCCACCTGGGAGCGAGCCAATTTTAGTCATTCTATAAGGGAGAACCATATGAAGCATATTTAATTCCTTATCATTTTAAGATTCAATCTTGTGTGCGCTTCAATTTATTCAAAAGTCTTGGAAAGTTGTGAAGCAGACTACAATTTCAACTCTTGCCTGCCAGTGAAAGAAGAAGGCCTGCTTCCTGATGTATGGAGAATTTTGCAGTCAAACTGCACTGCTGAGGACTTTCTTTGTGGGGAGGATTCTGTGATAACTGCAGAGGAAAGAAGTGTGTTGGAGTTGGTAGCATAACAACAAGAAGAAGAGCACAGTGAATTGATGCTTCCCAGTACTGAGGCAAGTCGTAGATATCTGCCATCTTTAGAGGGGCCTGAAAATGATTTTCATAACCGCAAATTTTACCCTGTACCGGTACATTATCTCCTCGACGTTATATTATGAAAAGGTCTGCGAATTTCTTCTGAACACTCCCAGACACAAACGAATATTCAAGGCAGTCAGCAACCACTGCACGTGAATTTAACACTGATTCTGGCACATCACTTCGTGACAGAAAAAAAATCCTGAAGACTACGTGCCATGTTTGCTGCCTGCACAAGTCTGTTGAACACTTTGAGGCACATCTTCCTCTTGCTACTCATCATCACACGGATTTCCATCACTTAAAATATCTATTGCTTTAGAAATTGATATGTTGGCATATATGTCTTTCATGTTACTTGTATGCTACTTTGTGTTACTTTCCTCTAATTCAGAATCCTTGGTTCTGTTGCAAAATTCAATTTTGTTGTTGTGTACAGCTGTCAAAGTGAACTTAAAATACTTCTAAAAACTGGATAAAATTTGCCATCATGTGGGTTAGTCTATTTTTAAAATTTACTATTGAACTTACCGGTGTGCTCATTTTATGAACTATGAATAGGGTAGTTTAAATATTCCTTTATGACATTTATGACAGCAAAACCTCGTTAAGACGTTCCTACAGGGGACAACAAAAAGAACGTGTTAAGCAAGGAAACGTACTGCTGTATATACGAGTAAACGCTATCCAACAAGGAAATAGAAACAATAAGTACGACTTTTCCCGACATGAGGGCACTTTACGTTGTGTAGCCGCGGGTACAGTGTAAACTATACCATATCTAAAGATGAGAGGAAAGTATTATTAAAAGGTGTGAAAAACGCGCGAAAACTAATATGAAAACCTTTTCTGCTGGGGCTCATAAAATACCAAATGCCCTGAGTAGGGAAAATAGGCAGAGCTGGCACAGGGCTAATGCGCAAGCTGGCGGATATTAATGGGCTCTTATGGGACTAACTCCTGGGAGCTGGCCCAGGGTCTACTGCGCAAGATGGCCGCGACGCGCAATCCACTTCTAGCCACCCGTTACGTCCTCTGAAACCTCCAGACAACAGGATGCCGTTATCTTATGGAATACTGTCGAAAGAGGCTACTCAAAAGGGTGCCTGACTTAAGAGAGCATGTGTTAGCGAACTCGGGGTCTTCATCTGAGTCTAGGTATGATGTACTCTAAGTTGTTGTCTATCTAACCTCCCTTGGCCAAATCTTGTAGGACACTTTATTCTGGTGTGGTGGGGATAGAGCAGAGTAAATCTCCTCCAGGGGCAGCCTTGTCTCGGGTAGGAGTCGAGCAACCTGTGCTGTTGTTGTGTCTGCATTGGTGAACTAGGGGTCTTTAGCTGAATCTAGACATGTTGTGTGCTAAGATGTTGTCTATCCAACCTCCCGGGCCAACTCTTGTAGGACACTTCATTCTGATGTGGTGGGGTTCCAGAAGAGTAAAGCTCCTCCAGGGGCACCCTTGTCTTAGGTATGAGCCGAGCAACCTGTGCTGTTGATTTGCCTGCATTGGCGGAATCGCGGGGGTCTCTACCTGAGTCTAGGCACGTTGTGTGCTTAGTTGTCGTCTATTCAACCTCCTTGGCTAAATCTTGTAGTGGGCACTTCAGCCATAGAGGAGCAGAGTAAATGCCACTCCTAAGGATTCGAACGTGGAGTTGACATAATTTCAGAAGCTAAAGAGATTAAGTGCAATTCAAATATCCTCACCCTGACTGAAATATGTTTACGATGAAGGTGTACTGACTGCAGTAAATGTGGAGACGCGTACATGTCAGCGGAATTGCGAGCTAAACTGTATTTTTCCAATCTGGTGTTGTAAGGGAATGTGACAACGTGTTATGACGCAATAAATCTGACTTGAGAGAACCCGGAGTGTTCAGCTACAGGTCAAAGCTTGTTCGTGGTGTCGTTACTTCAACTCTTGCTACTATGATGACGTCACTCCACCCAGATCCTCATTTTTTATGAGGTGAGGTGGAGGGGTAGAATTTCGTCAATAGTATACTGCAAGTCGTAAGGGTGACTAAAAGGGACGGCTAAATCTGGTGAGAGCTGTGCGAGGACACAGTGGTAAATAGGCATAGACAGAGCCTTATAGATGCATTCCCTAATTTTTCTTCTTCTTCTTCCCCTTAGTTATTTGTTTACCCTCCAGGGTAGGTTTTTCCATCGGACTTAGCGAGGAATCCTACCTCTACCGCCTCAACGGCAGTGTCCTGGAACTAGAGACTCGGGGTCGGAGGATACAACTGCGGAGGATGACCAGTACCTCACCCCACCTCGCCCACGCGTTAACCTCTCAGGACCTAACTGCTGATGTGACTATGGTCAAAAGTGCTAGGTTAACCCATGCATTTGACACCAGGCTTAACTTTACAAGGGCGTTACAGTTTCAAGTTTGAGATTCGATCCTACGCTCAACCTAACTAGACGAGATGAGACAAGATCCAGGGATTTTGATGCTGAGATTGGTGGAAGCTGATGGCTACACATAGGACTAGGAATATGATGTAAGGTGTAACACAAATGCTTTATTCATAGGGGGCGTAATATTAGGAAGCATCTTCGAAGTTCTAGATACGGAGAGCCTGGCATGCACATATCAGCACGTGCAAGTTGACTAGCTTTGGACGTATTTGCTGACACATGGAATGCAAAGTTCATTTTCTCTACAAGTTTGCAACTTAGGTACAGTACAATCGCACAGTAAGACCTAACCTATCTTCAGACTAAATACCCAATATAATACGTAAAAAATAATGTGTTGCCGGAATTTAGCCCTGCAGGAGTTCGCGTATTATCAGAATTCCCGAATACAGAATAAAATCCCTACCTACACTTCACGTTCGATGCCTCTGCAGGCCCAACGTTGCGCTGACCACGCGTTAACCTCCCAGGACTTGACATGGTACCAGAGAGATAGTGTTAGACTTAATACATATTCTTTAATCACTGAGGCGTAACACTGAAAAGCGACCTTAGGTCTTGGAGAGTTGAGCGACCGGGCAAGGCATCAGCCAAAGAAAGGGAAAGGCTACGAAAGGCGTGAAAATTAAAGGCTCCTTAGCCCTCGTAAACCTAATAGCGTGGGGGTCGCAAAAGAACAAGAGTTAACCGAGGAAGGTCGAATAGGATAGGTAAAAGTGCGTGGCCTAACACAAGTAAGTATAAGCACGCGTGTACATGGGCTCTTATTGCACTAAGCCGGCGGAGGCCGTGCTAAGCCTTTTTTCACGTATTGCCCTAATTCGAGGTTCTACCCTCCTAACCCGATGCCCTTCCTAACTTGAGACTCTCGGTGAAGTGATGTAACATAGGCAGGAGGGTGATGGAATACTTCTGTAAGAAACGACTAAAAAGGGGTGTTATGTGCT
Source organism: Anabrus simplex (assembly GCF_040414725.1). Classification (NCBI taxonomy): domain Eukaryota; kingdom Metazoa; phylum Arthropoda; class Insecta; order Orthoptera; family Tettigoniidae; genus Anabrus; species Anabrus simplex. The sequence continues at coordinate 39,620,631 of NC_090279.1, forward strand.
CTTAGCTTCCGAGCGTGGTATTATCGGCTAGAGAACCTCAAGCTGAGTCTGGCTTCTTCTTCTTCTTCTTCTTTCGGTGCCTATCCGTTTCGGATGTTGGCGATCATGATGGCTATTTTCGTCTTGTTTGTGGCAGCGCGGAACAGTTCAACTGATGACATATTGCACTAGCCTCTAACATTGTCAAGCCAAGATATTCTTCTTCCAACAGGACCTCTTTTGCTGTTGTGAGTCTGGCATTAATTATAATTGTTTAACTTTCTTTGAATAGGGAATCGAGGGTTGCTATTAATTTGAAAGGATGAACTATTCCCTAGAAAAACTAAGCTGCCAAAAAAGAACGTATGACAAAATTATAGAATTTTTAAATTAAAAAGAATAATAACTTAAATACTAAAATTAAAAAGTGAAGAATATCAATTACTCTCACAGTAAAGAAATGTCCAAAAATTCATATCGTAGAAAATTGACAGGTCGTAACAATCCTAGAAGTAAACATTGAACCGTCAAAATTGAGAAATACAGGTAGTTCAATATAAAACGTGTGACAGGTGAGGGCTCTACATTACAAAATAAATTCAATGTTTAAATCATCCTTTTAGCGTGCAATTTTTTCTTTATTTCGTTGTTGGCAACCTGACTACAGTGCCACTCAGCTGACGATGTAAGTTCCTAGAGGGATCCTGCCGGTAACAAAGAAATCTGTGTTGTGTCGTTGCCTAGAAGCGAATGGTATTCTGTGCTAAGGTTTGTACCAATGCAAATAAATTGTTTCAAGGTAATAAAACAGTAAATGCAAGTTAGTGCTGGCCCCAGAACCATCTTCCTTGTGATTAAATTAGCAGCTCTCTGCCTCCTTTGTTCTCGAGGGGTGCAGACCATATGACGCTAATTGGGAGTTGAGTAGAGCAATATACTTGCACAGTATCGTCCAATTAAGTGGTTGAAGCCGCTCTACAGGCTGAAGACAGTGTGGATAGTCAGCACCATAGATCATCCAGGTAGGTGGCCTTCAGATGAGGCAGAGATGGGAAACTTGAAGTAATGTACGTAATTTACCCATCACACAGATGACAAGCATTTCAGTCATCTTATCATTTTCATGCTTTCCCTCCTCACCACTACATTTGTGCTTTCAGTAGTTCCTGCATAGATCCCTGCAGTAGTATTTGAATTACTTTTTAAACAGGGGTGAAAGTGAGAGTCGATACAAGTGGCTGTGTCAGCGGAGAATAAGGCAGACATATGATTCACGTATCCCAGTTCTTGAAATGCAATTTTACCAGAGTATGAAATCAGGCTTGAAATTAGAAACCATATTCTGAGATTAATTACATAGTATTTATCAAAATAATAATTAATGTTCTCAATTAACTTAAGACGATAAGATATCTTTTGCAGTGAATATTTGGTTTGAAAAGCCGTTGGCTCAGTAAACTCGCGTCCTCACCCTAAAGTAGTGCAGCTAATTTCAGGTGCGCCCCCAATGGTGCCACACATACCTTTTTAACCACGTACCGGGAATCCAACGCGGGCTAAAGGTTATGCTGCCGTGGTTTCATTGAAATGGCAGAATGGGTTCGAACATAACACAGGTTGAAAGGAGTGAGCTGACGGCTGTCATACTGAGCTATGCACAGGGGGAGAACGCCCAATGACATAAGAGGCCTGTCGGTACAAAGAAACTATTGATCCCGTACGAAGCTTGAGACGGTCACTAGTTGCACTATGCGATATTATGCAATTCAATCTAAATATTTTAACTCTTACATTCAACAAAACATTTGCGAATCTTCCCGCAAGAAATGCCTCATATGATTCCTTGATGCATTTATGAATAACCGTGGTATTGGAAAAGGACTGTTCAACCTTCAGTCAGTCGCCACTGATCTGCATTTAGGGCAGTCACCAGGTGGCAGGTTCACTATTTGATGTGGACAGGTCTTACGGTGACAATGAGATAGGGAAGGAAGTTACTCTGGCCTTAGTTTGTCTGGTGTGGAATTTGGAAACCACAGACATCAATATTCAAGTTTGCTGAGGTGGAGTTTGATCCCATTTTCTCCCGACAGTTATGTGGTCACTAGCTCTGTGGAAACATTTTCGTTATGCTGTAACTAAGCTGTGATGGGAAAAGGGAAACATGAAAGTGATTTGGCTCAATTAGTTACCCCAGAAAAAATTCATTTCTGAATGTAATCAGTAAAGTTACAATAATCATAGAACGCGAGTCTTCAGAGAACCACTGGCATTGTTTCACATGAATATGCCAGAGGGAAATACATAAGTCTGTTTTGTACCTTTTAGTATAAGGATATTAAGTGCCTATCATCGCTGCGTGAGACTAAACAAACATTAAAAATGAGAGCTCCCGAGCAAAATTAGAATGTCACTTTCGAGTTTTCAGGGTAACTTATTCAAATAGGGAGGTGGAAATGCCTTAGCCGGCCCCGTGGTGTAGGGGCAGTGTGCCTGCCTCTTACCCAGAGAATCCGGGTTCGATTCCCGGTCAGGTCAGGGATTTTTAACTGGAGCTGAGGGCTGGTTCGTGGTCCACTCAGTCTACGTGATTAGAATTGAGGAGTTATCTGACGGTGAGACAGAGGCCCCGGTCTAGAAAGCTAAGAATAGCGGCCGGGAGGATTCGTCGTGCTGACCACACGACACCTCGTAATCTGCAGGCCTTCTGGCTGAGCAGCGGTCGCTTGGTAGGACAAGGCCCTTCAAGGGCTGTAGTGCCATGGGCTTTGTTTGTGTTTTTGGAAATGCTTTAACCCGTTCACTGTCACGTGTTTATTCCGGTTCTATTCTCCACGACGTGGGGGCTGTATTCCCTGCCTGTAGTATGAGGCGACTTTAAGGGAGACCAAGGACTGTCAGCAGGGGAGTGTCGTTTGGTGACCACGGTTCCGCTAGCTGAGTCTGGTGTGAGACTCCTCCACGGTTTGAGGTGCTCGAGTCCTAGGGCGTCCTCCCACTCTTTTGCCGATACCTTCACTTCTCCTCCATTTTCCCTCTGATTAGTGTTAGTAGAGGATGGTTGTTCAGTTGTACTTCCTCTTAGAACAATAATCACCACCACCGTCTCACGTCTCAACAAGCCGTGAGTAAATGAACGGGTGCTGGGGCTCCAATGTTACCAAGCTCTCGATGCGATGTATATCGATTACCGGTACTACAATGTATCGATTACAATTTTATTTTCAGAAGTAAATTACGAGTAAAAGTTACTAAGAATGTAGTCGTTACAAGTAATCCAATTACTTGCCAACTCTGTAAGTAAGATATTCGTGCTCATGACACAAGCTCGTATTACCACGTGTGAACGGTACTGATGTCGGACCAGAGTACAGTATTTTTACATCCTGATTGTTACAGAGCACTTCATAGGCAAGTAATACCTGTTAGCGCTTGTCCTGCAGTGGAACAGGGTCTGCTGTCTCTTGTAAGCCAATATTCACTTGGTTCTATAAGAGCATCATTTGAAACAAGATGAACGTCCCTCATGTCTTCTTGAAAGCGATCAAGCCAGCGTTTCTAGGACCGACCACGTGGCCTGTTTCCAGACGGTGTGATGTGAAGTGCCCTCTGTACGCATTACATGGCCACACCAAGTAGGTTATAAAGATAATAGCAGAAACACTCTCAAAAGCGCAGCGCCACTACCACCATCTAGCGGCTCCCAGTGTAGAAACGAACAGCTGTCGACTGCTCCTTGTGGCTGCTATGACATAATACCTGAACCAGAGGTCTCGAGATTGTATTGTATTGCTTTTAAGTACAAAATATTTGATCTGAGGTTATAATATTTCATTAGTCACGAAAAGGCATGAAAAATAACATCAATTTTAGGGCTACACCTAGACCAAAACTACTGGATTTTTCATGTGATAGCCTACTGTCGACTTTCACATGTGTCATATACATTCAAAACTATATTATCCAACTGTACACATGCTATTTCCCACAAATTGAAGTTCAGTCATGACAAATTTCTGTAACAATTTGCATAAAACTACAGGCCAGGCAACCATATTTACTGACAACCATGCACATAGAATAATTATATATACTATATTATGTACATCTCAATGCACTTGAACATGAAATTACATATGTGTTCTGTAATCTGGCATTTTTCTTTTTTTGCTGAAGGTAAGAAAAATCAAATTTTGTTTTCTGGATGCGTACAGTTTTCCAAGTGAACTGACTTTTCTTAGAAAATATAAACGAAATTTTCATCCCTGTCCTTTAGTTTTGATTTTAATTTGAGTTTCCGTCACAATGTCGCTTTTCAATCAACCTATTGTACCATTATATCTGACTGCAAGCATGGATATTTAACGCAGTAATAATTTTTTCAGTAGGGCGCCGTTGTGAGGGCGTGATGCTATACAGAGCGCGGGGATCGAGAAGGTGGTTTCCCGAGGCAAGGCGGCGTCAGGTGTGACGAAGAAAGAACATGTGAGGAAAAGAGAAGAGAGATGGGATTTTGTCGGAGGGAGAGACCTGCCATCTTAACGGAGATTTTAGCGGGAGCAGACAGGCCCACCACATTACGGAAATTGTGCCGTAATTCCCGTAATTGAAGGTTTTTCAAGAAAATAAAAAGATGGAAATGGTTACTAGAATTTTACGAAGTGATAGATACCTCTAAGATTATTAACATAGGTGTAGATCAATAAATATGTTCCAAGCAGAACCACCGTGGGAAACTCTGTAGTGGCCACATTCCAGACTCAAGTTGTTTCTCGGGACTTCCCCTGGCGTCCTTAGGGGTGCGTCCTCATATAAAAGCTGTGTGATATGGGGGGAGATCATGCAGTTGACTATCATATTGCTGCCGGCACGCGTCGCACGTCCGCCTAGATTGCTCCAGAAACCCTTTGTTCAGAACAAAGACAGTGTATAATTATTACAGTGCGATTAAGTATTACAGTGCGATAACTTTGATCCAGTGGATAGGAGACTTACGGAGACAGGTGTGGACCTGTAAGTGGCGCTATATTCAGATACTTATCAATGAGATCGCGTGTGCTTAAGGCTATCAGTAACCATAGAAAGCTGTACTTGCAGACTCGACTAAATAGCGGTAGGGGCGAAGCTCCCGAGGTGCCGAGGAAGTGTGGACAATAGACTGTGGAGGTCTATATTTATTCTCTGATAGAATGTTGAATCCAAATTAAGCAGGTGTAAAAACAAGAACTGAGTAGATAGTTTCTAGAGCAGAAATAGTTTGTGGTACAGTACACAAGTTAGCGAATACGCAGTTATATGTGAAGGGAGGACGAGGAGTGTGCATTGCAAGGTGTTAGCGCTGTGTGCTAGCTCAACCTAAGTAAATGTCCAGAATGTGGCGTAGTGGTTAAAGTGAATCTCTCATTATAGTAAGAAGTCGAGGTATTCCGAGGGGAGTGAGCGGCTAGAACTTCAGAACGTGGCTGCAAAGACGTCACCTTGAACGAGGCATCCCTCAAGAAGAAGGCGGCACTATGGACCAGTGGGACAGGAAGAATGGACTCCAAGGATCGAACCTGGATGAGACACCCATCATGATGTGCTAAATCATGCTAGCCATACCCGGAGGGAGAGACGAGGAGACTAATTAAGATAAGTGAATCAATGAATTATTAGATGTATGGTAGAGTTAAGGTATCACGCAGAGATAGTAGAATTAAACGTGTAAATATTCATATAGGATTTGATGGTGGCCCATCAGGCTGCATAGTAAGATTGTTTGATATCTACGGGTAAGTGTAGTTAGATTTGTTTCTTGTATCTTTATATAAAGCGGACAATGAGGTAATATTTGTTAGTGCGGCAAGACGTAATATGCCTTGTGATACATGTATGTTTGCGTACTATTGTCCGGATATTTTTCCTTGGGGTCGATCGAGAAATACATGTTACTTATTGGATTTGGCAATATAGGTAATTCCCAGTATATTCTAGGGAAGGGCAGATATACATGCGCTGTGTAAGGTATGCAGGCTGATGACATCTATTTAGTAAAGGGGCTCTACTTACGTGTGTTGACGGGCGTAAACTATAGCGGAGGTGCAGGTTTTAACGCTATTCGACTCTGTGCTACTCTGTCAAATGTGGGGCTTGAACCTCTGACTCCCGAGATTACGGTTGTCACGCCGCATATGGGCGGTGATGGTTTGATATGATTGAATTGTAGAACACTTCATGTGATTCGACTGCGACCCGAGTGGGTGGTTAATTGAAGTCAGGAGCGTGACGTGAGATGTGTTTTTTCCTCACTTATTTTATGCCATTGGATGGTATGTGTAGAAGCTTGAAAGTCCCTTTGTGAAAGAATGCAGGGTAAGACGTCTAGCGGGAGTTTGTTTACGTTTTTTTGTGTGTGGAAGGGGGCTCCAGACCTGACTTCAGGTCAACGTTCGCCTGCTCTGTATTGGGGTGCTCAGCCATTTTTAAAGTGCTTTGGAGGTCGGTCATTCTCCCTTGGCAGGGAGTATTTTGCCAAACCATGCGTCATTTAATTTTATCCATTTTACCTTGTATTTCCTTTCTTGTCTGATTCGTATTATTAGGGTTGGATAGTCTACTAATGTGATCTTGGCACTATACCACTGATATGATTGCCCTGTTGGCACATGTTTCTGCCTGGTGTACGTGGGTTCACGTCCGTGTAAATATAATGTTGAGGGCGCTAGAGTAGGTTATCTTAGTTTATTTTTATTTACCTATTGTGCTGCTAATTTTTGTGTATGTAAATATCCCTGTATGGGAGGAACTTTCTTAATAGCGGAAATCTCTGCAGGTATCCTGGTTCTACCATTATATCATTTTATGTCGCAGACATAGGGATGTAGTTTCCAAGAACACATCCGGTTTTCCTTTCCTTGGTTCACGGATCGATAAATCTCAGCATAACGTCATCATCCAGACTGTATTTGCTTGTTGTCATTTTAATTTGTAGAGGTGAGCCTTCGGCGCACGTATTTCGGCACCACAGGTGCAATCCTTGTAATTAACTTATGTTATGAATACAAACTTATGCTCAAAATTCTGATCATAGCGAAAGTGTTCCTCATTTAGTAGTTTAATGTAGTATTGAGTTCCCCATGATCCTCTCGTCATAGAACCCAAAATCAACGACCCTTTCTGCCGATTGTAGCTGAGCTGGTGCCCGTATGCAAGAACAAGAAGAGCAGGTAGGTACCATCCTGCAGTATTAATGTGCCCTGTAGGGTACATATAAAATGGCCCCCAAAGGCGTGTGGCGAGAGTGTCCATGGGGGAAGGATAATAATATCCACCATAATGTAGTAATCTGCCTTTAATTGCGTATGACGAGAGTATAGATGCAGACGCTATGAATATCCAATATAGGATACAAAAAAACGTGTCTGAATGAAGGTGGATTATTAGTTAGGAGTTTCTTTGATAAATGAGGAATTGAAACAGAGAAGCCAGTAGTTTGGCATTGAATCTGTTCAAATTTTAGTGCGTTAATTTTAACAGTAAATATTGTACATGTCTTGGTGTCGATATTCTGTCTTATATTTCGTAATCATAGTGAGAATGATTTTTTTTCAGGACTGTGATCTGGTAATTAACCATTGCTATGCAACACACTGTTATGTAGATTTTAAACTATAATTGTTATGTCATTTTTTTTTTTTAAATTTCTGACACTGTGGTCATATATGATCAGACAGAGCATAAGCGTATAGGTAGAAATTTAATGAAACATAGGGTGATGACGGTGTGCGGGTAAGACCTCTAAGTCTCTCTTGAAGGGTTGGCGTATTCTCATTGTAATAAAAATGTCGCTGACATTAGAAAGTTTTCGGGATATGTTGCGGGAGGAACTAGGACCGCTTAAGGCACAGCTTCAGAAAATGCGTGACGAAGCGAAGGCGGAAGTGGTGAATATAAAGACACGGATGGCCGAAGCTAGGAAGGAACGGAAGTTGAAATTAGGACAGTTAAATACGCAGGTTGCTGACATAAAATTACAGCCTACGGAGGCAGGTGAAACACAGTCGATAGACACTAAAGAACAATTAGACTCGGTAGCGGTCAATAATCAGCAGACACTCGCTAGTGTGCTAGAAGCAGGTCAGAAAGTTGAAAACACACACCCCAGCTACATGGCTAGTTTGGAGAACATAGAGAACACTGTTGAGGTAGAAAGGCAAGACGAAGCGACCCTAGCTTCTCAGATAACCAACGAGGGGGAGAACAGCGCCAGTATGTCTGAGACGACTAATGCTGCAACGATGACAGATGAAGGTAACAGCCTCTACGGAACAGAACTGGAAGGGAAGTTCAAGGCCGACAGAGTGAATTTAAGGCGTGAAAGAAGTCCAGCTGAACAGCGCACTAAACAGATGACGGCAGGCTGTAAAGCGAATCCAAAACAACCCACACTACACAAAAATGCTAGCCGACGGAAGAAAAGGAAGAAAGGTTTGCAATTTACGTCGAAAGGATGTTACTCTAAATCGTACCGAGGGTCGAGTAAGAAGATGAGACGGCAGAGAAGAGGAAGGCGGCTCTATAGAAGAAGAAGGAGATGGTTACTGGTACCGCGCGCGAGACATAGGACCAAATTACGGAACAAGAAAGGCCGATATTATTATGGGAACTCCGGTAGAAAGCGGAAGAAGAAAAGGGGAACCTTGAACTCTAAGCTCCAGAAAACGGAGCTGGAGATAGTAAAGTGTATCTCACCTAATGGACCCGCATTGCTACAGGGTGAATCGGAGACAGATTAGACCAAGAGGGCTGGCGTCGAGATTAAGTTGTATCATATGCAAATGAAATTTTACCATTGTTATAAGTACCTGTAAATACTCTATAATTGGATGCAAGAAACTTATAAATCACTCCACTACAAGACAGATTGAAAGTAAATAATCGTTGGAAGTGGGATAAGATACATGAACAAGCATTTCAGAATACTAAACGACTGCTGGCAAAGTCTGTGAAGCTAGGATATCCCGATTACACTCGCAAGTTCGTAATACAGACAGATGCATCAGAAGTGGGGATAGGTGCTGTATTATATCAAGAAACCCCAGAGAAAGATAACCCAATAACGTATCTCTCCTTCATGAGCCGAAAATTACGGTCTCATGAAATGAAGTACACCACGACAGAGTTGGAAATGTTGTCAATAGTCACCGCTCTGAATTATTGGAGGAAATATGTTTATGGTTTTCCTGTCACAATCCGAACAGACCATAAGGCTCTCACGTTTGTATTAAAGACAAACCTAGCGAGTGGGCGCGTTACTAGATGGGCGCTTTATGTCCATCAATTCGACACGACACGAATCCACGGCACAAATTCCTTCAGTTTTACATCACAACATCTTCCCATGTCGCCCGTGGCAAAGTGTTATTCCGTGCCCCACCGACACAAGAATGTCACAAGAGATGTGTGTGAGGAGGGCGGCCGAACAGCTGAGGGCGCAGGCGGAACGTAGATTGAGGCGAACCAGAAAGAGGCGTTTCCACTGCCCATTGCGAGTGAATGAATTAGTGCTCATTCGTCGCCCTGCTCCCAGTCAACCGTCAGCTAGATTTTATCACAAGTTTGCCGAATTATATGTGGGGCCTTATCGTATAATTCAGTGTTACGATAACAATGCATACAGGGTACACTATAACATTTAGAAATCAGAGAATTATGAAGTGATCCTAAACAACGGACATATTATAGTTTTAACAAAAAAATCAGCAAACATATTCATTCCGTCTTATAGGACATTACATTTTTCAATACGGTTCATGTTCTCTCATCGAGAACTGACCTTGTAACCATTGTAATGAACATATTGTAGTCCCTGACCGTAGGTTAAGAATATAAAACAATAACTGCAAGTAGCTTCTCTTTAAGGGGATCAGAATTCTTCTTCATGCAGAGCTTCCTGCTCAGTAATTGGACAGTTGTTGACAGTGTCATGGTAGACTTAGACGTATACTGAGAGAACGAATGGAGAATAACGTAAAATAATTGAAGTATTATAAGAAAATTAAGTATTACACTTGACAACTGTTTTGACAACACCAAGTATGTCGTACTTTTCATAAGAATGCAAGTGTATTTTGCACAATTACATCTTCTGACAGGGCACACTTACATTCAGTGAATTCATCTAGGCCCTATATCAGGAAGTGTATTTTCAGCTTCCGCAGTGGACTTCAACTTCGAAGACTGTGTCAATCAGCGGTAAAGGACTAACAGATCCTTGTACTTTTGCTTGGAAATCGGAAGTGCAATGATGAAAAGATATTCGGCTGTAGTTTCTTCGATACAAGCAGGTTTGTGTCATCATTCAGTGTGTATTCTGATTTCAGTCGAACTGAAGGATTCACCTGATGAAGAGAAATTTCATTTTTGATCTCTTGTTCTTCTTAATCCTTGGCTAGCTTCAATTTCATTTGTAGAGTTCCACACTTGTGACACATTTGAAAGATATTCCCTAGAATATAGAGTGCGACCGACACGGAGAACATAGTGAGATTCAAACGAACGAACCTCAGCCACACATCGCATTACCAGGTGACTTTATATAGAAAACATTTCTTAGTTGACAATGTAGGGTCCCCATACTGCGAAAACCATAAATATAGGGAATTTCCTCAATTGTGCCGACAGTTGAGGGGCTAACGTGTTAAGTTGTGAGCACTGGAGAGCGCTATCAAACTAAAAAAGCAAATTTCGAAAATCACTTCGAGCCTAAAACCGCTTCGTCATTACTCGTTTTCTATCTTATTCAAATCCTAGCTGAAATGTTCTTTCTGTAATGCGTTCCTTGGTTCAGCACTCTCAGGGATCTTTGATTTTTTGAAAAATGGATCACGTCCAACGCAGGTTTTTCTATACCGGGAAATCGATCCTGTACTACGCACTAACCAAGGGGTTGAGGATGGCTGTTCAGGTGGACAGCGCCACCGCTGATGACCTGGTTAACTTGCCGCCCGGTTTCCAGTTTCAGAACCCCACCAGGCTACCCGCGGTCAGTCGCGGCAGGGGTCGCGGCGCTCGCGGGGCCCGTGGGGCGCCACCCGGAGGAACAACCTAGTGACGACGTCTGGGAATTGCCTGCCGCCCAGCACGCCGTACATCAGCCATCACCAGTTGTGTCATGGACTTGTGGAGTGATTCTGTGTATTGTTTTGTTCATTACAGCCTATGCAGCCTTGATCTTATTCTTTTGTTAATGGTATTCTCATGCATAATTTGTTTGTACTAGGTCTTCGGACCGCCCTCCTGTATTCTTTCATGTTAATAAAGCACTTGAGGGTTCCAGCTTGACGCCACAATCGACGTTCCGACTAAGCGAGTTTGGGGAGTACCCTCTGGTCAGACGCCCGATTGTAGGTCTCCAGCGGAGCCTCTCGCCACCGTCGCCCGGACGCGCGTGGCTGCGCCGAATGCTGCCCGGCGGTGGGAATGTGACGCCCCATCGCCCCGAACCGACAGCCGACTGACGTCCCTCCCGGGGAGAGCCTCCTTATATAGAATTGAGGCTCGCGTGTACTGAGGACAGCACTTCCCGGGAGGGAGCGTCAGCAGGATTATCGGCCGACGCGATGGGCTTTACTGAGAACTTGTACATACAAATCAAGAAGAAATACATTAGAATGGAGGGCAGGTCCGCGGCCCGACTACAAAGTGTATCGGGCCACGGAACTGTCCGTATACACAAGAACATGATCATAGCCCAAGTGGGCAAAGTCCTGTACGAAGTGATGCACTGCCACGACCGCGGCCACATTGATCCGATGAGGCTGGTGGAATGCCTGTGCCCAGGCCTGGTTCACTGCAGGGCAGACTGCTGCAACGCTTTGTGGGGTGGCGTCGCTGTAGAGAGCCACCGGCCGGGTACCTGGACATCTGGCGGGGCGTCGACAGCAACTGAGGGGTGAAGAGTCCTCGTACCCAGAAGAACTCGCCTGAAAGGATGTGTTTAGCAGGGAATACCGGCCACCCAGTGACCCAGCAGAGCCAAGAAAATTAGCCGGCAGCCTGTTGGAGTTGATGTGGGGACAGGTCGTGCAGCTCGCGCACAAGGGAGAGGGCGCGCTGCTGGGTGACATGATGCATGGTCACCTCTTGGCTGGGGATGTCGATGGTGACGCCAAGATACCTCAGTATGGGAGTCGGGTACAGCACCGACTTGGAATAGTTGAGGGTGATGCCCAGAATCTGGGTAAGATAGACATCGATCTCGCGCATGAGAGCGTCCGTGAGATCGGGGCTATGGATGAGCCAGGGATCATCTGAACACCGAACTCAAGGGACAGAAGTTACTGCACTGCAACGGCGCAGCGTTGGCCAGACTATGTCCCATCGGCAGGCGGGTCCAGCGGTAGAGTATACCGTAGGGGTGTCGGGTGTCGCGGGAGATCGGGACCCATGTGGGGCCATATGGACGAAGGCTTAAGTGAAACTCTGCATAGACTCACATTAGCGCTCGTAGTGTTGCTTAAGTGACACAATGCACTGGCTCACACTAGCGCTCGTAGTGGTAGACAAAGGCAAACTGCTAAACTAATCGACCGGGTAACGATGATTAAATAAAAGGTTGCAGTTTTTAGGAATCAATATAGAATATATTCGCATAGTAAATTATATTTTATTTACTTGAGAGTCGTATCTCATATCCCTAGGATATGGATATTTTCAGCATTGAGTTGCTTGCCACAGGCCTAGTACTGTCGATTTTCCTCTCTTTTCTTCTTGCGTTATGCCATATGTAGAAACATTTTTGTTAATTACTGCCGATGTGTTTATAAAACATCCTCCGCACACGTTTACTCATACCCCATCTGTCTTAAGATATAAAACATATGACACAATTCTAAATGTCCCCTCATCAGGATCTCCTGTTCTGTATCAACATATGGTGTTCTCCCCTGCGCACTTTTACTCATACTACATCTGTCTTAAGATATGGAACACATGACACAATTCTAAATGTCCTCTCATCAGGATCTCCTGCTCTGTATCAACATGTGGTGTTCTCCCCTGCACACTTTTACTCATACTACATCTGTCTTAAGATATGAAACACATGACACAATTCTAAATGTCCCCTCATCAGGATCTCCTGTTCTGTATCAACATGTGGTGTTCTCCCCTGCGCACTTTTACTCATACCCCATCTGTCTTAAGATATGAAACATATGACACAATTCTAAATGTCTCCTTATCAGGATCTCCTGTTCTGTATCAACATGTGGTGTTCTCCCCTGCGCACTTTTACTCATACCCCACCTGTCTTAAGATATGAAACATATGACACAATTCTAAATGTCTCCTTATCAGGATCTCCTGTTCTGTATCAACATGTGGTGTTCTCCCCTGCGCACTTTTACTCATACCCCATCTGTCTTAAGATATGAAACATATGACACAATTCTAAATGTCTCCTTATCAGGATCTCCTGTTCTGTATCAACATGTGGTGTTCTCCCATGCGCACTTTTACTCATACCCCATCTGTCTTAAGATATGAAACATATGACACAATTCTAAATGTCTCCTTATCAGGATCTCCTGTTCTGTATCAACATGTGGTGTTCTCCCCTGCGCACTTTCACTCATACCCCATCTGTCTTAAGATATGAAACACATGACACAATTCTAAATGTCCCCTCATCAGGATCTCCTGTTCTGTATCAACATGTGGTGTTCTCCCATGCGCACTTTTACTCATACTACATCTGTCTTAAGATATGAAACACATGACACAATTCTAAATGTCTCCTTATCAGTATCAACATGTGGTGTTCTCTTACCTCTGCTGCCAAGAGACCAATATTCTTTCAATAATGTTTCTCGTACGTCTTCACGAGGTCTCTCTTTACACTTTGATCGATAGTCGCTAAGTGGTTCCATTACTATGGCTCTAAAGTGGTATAAGATTTTCCCTTTCCGCTGTTTTTAACCTGCGAACAGCATTGTTCTTGCGAGAAACCTGATGGAAAACATTAACATCTTCTCCCCTTGAGCTTTCAACTTACACAGGCAGAGAATCTGGATCGTTTCCCTGTTGTCATTCACTTCTTCACTTTCATCTCTGGCCATTGGCTGCAACACTCAAATGACCATTTTTGTACTCCTGAGCACGTAAGCCCGTGCACTAAGGGTGCAACCTTACTCTTTCTCCCCTGTAATGTAAAGATAGTGATTTATAGTTACCTTTCTAACTGTTGGGTTTCTATTCAGTGTCGCTAACCATACAGTTTAGGGATCCTACTTTCCGATACGACGTCCGGCACGTTGGCACTATACAGTCAGGATTTATCTCGTGAATTGCCTGAATTACGTATTGCCACTGCAGTCACTAGTCTTACGTTTGCGGGTGTCATTGTACATCTGTTTGGCTAATACCAGGTGGCATTTGATAACGTAGTTTATGACAAATGACGAACGCAGCATTTTATTAATTTTGGTTTATTAATTTGGTTTTATTTCGTCCAATACTTACGTAGAGAAAACAGTTAGGATGTCTAACGAGCACGAAATGTCATCAAGGACTCCCACGAAATGAAAGCAACGTTACCTCGTTCACAGAACACTTCAGACCGTGCTACGTGGTATTGAAAAAGGAAGGCGATGAGTTGTCACTCTTAGTGATATGGACTTTATGGCAAGAGTTTCACAATTAATTAGGGCAAGTGTTAATTTTAACTTTATTCCTGTGATAAGTTTCTGACAATGAGAATCAGTTGAAATGGAAAAATACTTCGTTATGAACCTATCCTAACCAAACCTAACCTAAACATGTCTTGTCTCGAATTTTAATGCGGTTTGCAGACCTACCTTTGTGTATTCTTATTGACTTACGGCATATGCGTATGCAATATACTTGCTCATGTGTATTATTACAGCGAGGTTTCATTTATATTTCTGTTCTGTTTATTGGGTAACATCTGCCGCCTGGGCGACTGTCCTAAATGCTTCCAGTAATGCTGGCTGGTTTGCACACCATTTCTAGTGTTGAAATCCTCCACTCTCTAGTAAATTAATAGTTTGAGACTGCAACTGAAGAGCATCCTCTATATTTTCACAGCCGCTTACTTGGTCATCAGCATAAAAATCTCTGCGAACAAGTTGTGCGTCTCTGGGGAAACCTTGATTCTTCATCTTCAGCAAGTTGCTTCTGTGGTCTGGTAGCTAGGAAGGCTGCTGCTGCTGTACCATATGCTACAGTTGTCAGTCCATAATGACAGGGTGGGTTCCTAGGAGATTCACTCCAAATAATACGCTGAGCGTTCCTATCATCTGCATGAACCATGACTTGCCGATACATTTCAGCAATATCTGCAGTGAAGGCAAATATATGAATTCTAAATCTTAGAATAATGGAGTAATGATCATCTTGTATTGTCATTCCATGAAATATTGTTAGAAGTTTTAGCAGGTTAATCAAATACAAACCTCGTTTTTGTAGTTGAGCTACTAAGCTTAAAAACTGGATGATGTAGTAGATAATAGTTTCCACCTTCATTCCCTGACCTTATCCATATACCACATGGCCTCATACTAGTGAAGAAGGTTACAGAACTCGTGCTCAAGTGAGGGCTGCCTACTGAAATGCAGTTCTAGTTGTGCCAGTCTTGACATGGCATGACTGAAGGAGTTTCCCAGAATCTCAGGTTTGTGCTTGAGGGGTAACTAAACTATAAATCTACTTGTAGCTTCCCTAGTGGTACTGTAAAGTGCCTTTCTGTTGCTCTCTCTTCTCTTGTCATGACTGGGGACGTAATCTCTTCTATTTCCCTGGACTGCTGTAGCTGCGTGTCTAACCTGTCCTCTGACTTCGAGAAACATGTTATTAATGTAAGACATTATTCTCTTCCCCCTGATGGTAGTGTCCAGCAATAATCCATCCTAGTTCTGTGTCTTGAGGAAGAGGATAATCTGGTGATCGAGTTCTGTGACCAAGTTCAATAATGAAAAGAAATGTTCTGTACCCATTAACAAATCAATGTCACTTGGCGGGAAGAACTTGCGGTCAGTGAGCAAGTTCCAATGTTAATGCTGAATGTAGAGCTAACACTGTACCCCACCAAGTGCCAAAGTTATGAACAGTGGAAGCCTTTACCTTTCACCATTCCAATGGCCCCCATTGCTTGTACGGAGATGATTTTGTTTTTTCCTTTTTAAATACAAATACTCATGTTTATTATGTTTGTTTATTCACACTCCCTGCTCTGTAGGTAATTCAGTGTCCATGGAATGGCTCTTGATTTTGAAAATTACCGTTCATTTACAGTATTTTGTATTGCATACTTTTGTTGTTATTATTATTATTATTATTAATATTACATACGGTATCTCTTAAAATGTAAATAAACTAATATTTAATATAGTAAATTATGCTTATCTCTTTGGATTCATTTATTTTATTGCATATTGTTATCGCTATGGCAAGATGACTTTTTTATGATGTAGACACAGTACAAAAGTATTTCTTCCCAAATAGATTTGTTATACACCCCGTGTGGGTGAGGGACGAAGATGAAGAATACACCCACGATGTACTCTGTCTGTTATAGGAGGCGACTATAAGGGACGACCAAGGGATGATAGTGTTAGAGCCATGAATATAATTGTGATTAGTAGCATCATGCGGGGAACTCCATGGGTCACCTTTACTTGCGAGTGGTACCACTATGTTAGGTACACAAAAGGTTGGTGATTAGTAGCAGCATAAGATGAGTCTGTATGGGTTTTCCATTACCCGTGATTGGTGCCATTGTGCGAAACACCACGGATCTGGGCGTTGTCTGCGATTAGCACCACTATATCAGCGACACCGTGGGTCTGCATTGCCTGTAATTAGTACCCACTATATGAAGAAGACCAAGGGAATACTGGAACCCGTGATTAGTACACCTAGGTGAGGAACACTATGGGTTTGCGTTGCCTATAAGTAGCGTCATAATGTGAGAAACACCATTGGTCTCCGTTACCTGTGCTAAGTAAAATACTTTTGAGTCATACCATAATGTGTGGAACACCATGAGTTTACACTATTTTTTATTAGTACTGCAACATTACAAATACTATGATTTTACTTTACTAGCGATACGTGTCATTATGACGGGCCATTGACCAGCATTTTGGACCCCTTTAAACAACAAGCATCCTCGATTCAGGATTATGCTTTAGAAGTAGTCCCTTGGTCAGTAATACTATCGTTTATGACAGTTTCTGGGTCGGATCCACCGATTGTTTTAAATTCATATCCACCCATTTATTCTTCATCATCACGTTTTTATTCTGCTCTGTGGACGATTTTGAATTTTTAAATTGTCATTCTCTTTCGTCTCATTTCATACCATTAGGGACTGATGACCTAGATGTTAGGCCCCTTCAAGCAAAAAGTACCACCATCATCACTCGGTTAATTATACCCGCACCAATTAGACTACAGACTAGGGAAGTGCCTTTTATTGCAGTACATAACGTTCTTACTTATTGGTATAATTAAAGATCTGAAGATCCATATACGGTTATAACTGGTATAAATAGAAACTGTGTAATTTGGGAGAGAGTAAGCCCATGTGGTATTGCGCGTCACAAGAAACTGAGTGAATTGGCTGTGCAGTTCGATTACACTGCTGTGAGCTTGCTTTCAGGAGGTGGTGGATTCCAACCCCTCAATCGGTAGATCTGAAGTTATATTTGTTTTTTCCTTGGTTCCCTCGTTTCCACTTTAGGCTCATTCTGTGGCTGTACCTTTATTAAGGCAAAGACCGCTTCCTTTCATTTTAGTATTAGCCCTCTTTCCTATCCCATTCTTGCCTTACAACATGTCCTCTATCAGTGTGACTTAGGCCAATATATTTAAAAAATCTGGTAATTTTGTTTGACTCATTAGTGCCCCTGGAGAATTCCTGGGCTCCCCTAATGTGGTAAGCTTGAGATACACCAAAGTGTAAGTTCAAAATATGTTTAAAATGACCCTCCTGTCCCCTACTGCTTATTGAAGAGAGAAGAAGAATAAAAAACATCCAAGCCAAAGGAAGGATGTATAGGTCCTACGTGGTAAGTCCTTGAACTTATGGAAATTGCAATAAAATATACACTCTAGATCTCTCTCGCTCCCCCCTCCCGTTGACAATACGGTTATACTAATGCCTAAATCAAAATAAAGGCAGGAAATATTTAAATTATATTTAATTTAAGCTGATAAAGGAGGGAACGTATGACTAGTTCGGGTTGGCGGGTTCGAGTCCGGCAGTATTTGAGGGTGTTCAAATACGCCAGTCTCATGTCTGCAGACATACCGGTACGTAAAAGAATTCTTGTGGGACGAAATTCTGGCTCCTCGTCCTTTATAAAAACCATAGATTTAGTTAGTAGAAATACACTGACTGACAGTGACAATGCAACACCAAGGAGGAGTGCTTCGAAAGGGATGAAAGTTGGGGAAAAACAGAGACGGCACGGAAGAATAATTGATGTTTATTTCAAACCGATATGCAGGTTACACAATGCGCACGGCATCGACTCAGTAGGATGTAGGACCACCGCGAGCGGCGATGCACGCAGAAACACGTCGAGGTACAGAGTCAATAAGAGTGCGGATGGTGTCCTGAGGGATGGTTCTCCATTCTCTGTCAACCATTTGCCACAGTTGGTCGTCCGTACGAGGCTGGGGCAGAGTTTGCAAACGGCGTCCAATGAGATCCCACACGTGTTCGATTGGTGAGAGATCCGGAGAGTACGCTGGCCACGGAAGCATCTGTACACCTCGTAGAGCCTGTTGGGAGATGCGAGCAGTGTGTGGGCGGGCATTATCCTGCTGAAACAGAGCATTGGGCAGCCCCTGAAGGTACGGGAGTGCCACCGGCCGCAGCACATGCTGCACGTAGCGGTGGGCATTTAACATGCCTTGAATACACACTAGAGGTGACGTGGAATCATACGCAATAGCGCCCCAAACCATGATGCCGCGTTGTCTAGCGGTAGGGCGCTCCACAGTTACTGCCGGATTTGACCTTTCTCCACGCCGACGCCACACTCGTCTGTGGTGACTATCATTGACAGAACAGAAGCGTGACTCATCGGAGAACACGACGTTCCGCCATTCCCTCATCCAAGTCGCTCTAGCCCGGCACCATGCCAGGCGTGCACGTCTATGCTGTGGAGTCAATGGTAGTCTTCTGAGCGGACGCCGGGAGTGCAGGCCTCCTTCAACCAATCGACGGGAAATTGTTCTGGTCGATATTGGAACAGCCAGGGTGTCTTGCACATGCTGAAGAATGGCGGTTGACGTGGCGTGCGGGGCTGACACTGCTTGGCGGCGGATGCGCCGACCCTCGCGTGCTGACGTCACTCGGGCTGCGCCTGGACCCCTCGCACGTGCCACATGTCCCTGCGCCAACCATCTTCGCCACAGGCGCTGCACCGTGGACACATCCCTATGGGTATCGGCTGCGATTTGACGAAGCGAGCAACCTGCCCTTCTCAGCCCGATCAGCATACCCCTCGTAAAGTCGTCTGTCTGCTGGAAATGCCTCCGTTGACGGCGGCCTGGCATTCTTAGCTATACACGTGTCCTGTGGCACACGACAACACGTTCTACAATGACTGTCGGCTGAGAAATCACGGTACGAAGTGGGCCATTCGCCAACGCCGTGTCCCATTTATCGTTCGCTACGTGCGCAGCACAGCGGCGCATTTCACATCATGAACATACCTCAGTGACCCTGCAATTGGCATAAAGTTCTGACCACTCCTTCTTGGTGTTGCATTTGCTCTGTCAGTCAGTGTATTAACATTATTATTCTCAATTCAGAAATGAGCTTGAAAGGTGACCTAATTTCCGTTCACATAGGTTAGAACATTAGTCCTCCTCTATGTTTCCTGGATAAGCTCTAAGATATAACCGACCTGTAAACTGAAAATATGACGAATAATCTCTCTTACAGGTTATTGATGAGAGAAAGAAACTGAGAAAATCAAAAAGGAAGCAGCTTGATTTTTTCTGAGTGATATGTGACAAAAGAATAGCGTTACAAAAATGTTGCAAAGTTTGGGCTGGGAAGAATTGGAATAAAGGAGACGAGCTGCTCGACTAAGTGGTATGTTCCGAGCTGTCAGTGGAGAGATAGCGCGGAATGACATCAGTATACGAATAAGTTTGAGTGGTGTCTTTAAAAGTAGGAAAGATTAAAATACGAAGATAAGGCTGAAATTCAAGAGAAAAAATTGGGGCAAATGTTCATTCATAGGATGTGGAGTTAGGGATTGGAATAACTTACCAAGGGAAACGTTCGATAAATTTCCAATTTCTTAATAATCATTTGAGAAAAGTCTAGGAGAACAACAGATAGGGAATTTGCCACCTGGCCGACTGTTGTAAATGCAGATCAGTATTGATTGATTGACTGATTGGTTTAATGTATGATTGATTGATTGACTGATTGATTGATTGATTGATTGATTGATTGATTGATTGATTGATTGATTGATTGATTGATTGATTGATTGATTGATTGATTGATTGATTGATTGATTGATTGATTGACGCTCGTACAAAGGAAAGTAAAGGCACTAAGTAATTTCTGGAACTTTCGAAAATCACACTGCAAAGACTTCACGCAGAATCGCAAGGAATGTAATGCTATTCTTCAGAAGATGCTCAGCAAGCGGTTAGCTACAGAAGTAGTAGTAGCTGGTCAAGTTTCTAAGTAATGATGCGTATATTTTATATTATTACAAAAGTTTTATAGTATGTACTTATTTGTATTAGACAATAATTTTATAGTTAATGTCGTTGAAAACACCTATTTGCAAAGCAATTCACAAAATAAATAAAAAATAATATACATTTACATTGTGACCAAGAGCTGAGATACACTGGCTAACGTGCGGCAGACAGCCGCCGATCTGACACACTGGGCGCCTCCTTGGAAACCGTGCCGCCTAATGGGGAAGGGTGTAACTTAGGAATACTGGCTCCTCCCATTACACTGTGATGCGCCGAGACGAAACGGCGAGTTGGTTTCACATTTTGCTGCCAACAGCCGCATACGCTAGCCGATGAAGGATGGGCGATATCAATGCGAGAGTTGGAAACAGAACTGAAGTATTCGAAAGGGTAATTGGTAAATGGGGGGAATACATGGAAGCTAATGGGAACGGGAAACGTTTGTTGGACTTCTATGCTAGTTTGTGTTTAGCTGTTACGAATATATTCTTCAAGCATAAGGCTATTCAGATGGGGAGCTAAGGGTAACAGATCCACAAAATATACTACATATTAACCGATTTTATATTCTAGAAATTTGGTAGGAATGTGTCAGTTTTACGGGGATTTTTCGGTGATACAGACCACTATCCGATCTGTAGTGAACTCAGTATCTCTAAGCCTAGGATACAGAAAATGAAATCTATCTGCAAACGAACAAGAGTAGAAAATCTCCAGGACGAGGAGATTAGACAGAAGTACATGAATATGATTAGTGAGAAGCTTCGAACAGTGGACAGTAAGCAGGTTCAGGATATAGAAAGAATAGGTGGCATACAGGGATGCTGTAGCAGGAACAATAAGGGAATGCCTAGGAACGCGTATGTGTAAAGGTGGGGAAAAGCGAACATCTTGGTGGATTGATGAAGTGACGGTAGCTTGTAAACGTAAAAAAAAGGCTTATCAGAAATGGCTCCATACAAGGGCTGATGCAGACAGGGAATTGCACGTACTTGAATGAATCAGAGCGAAACAAATATTTGTTGAATCCAAAAAGAAACAGTGGGAGGAATTTGGTAATAACCTGGAAAGACTATGTCAAGCAGCAGCGAAACCTTTCCGGACAGTAATAAAGAATCTTAGGAAGTAAAGGAAAAAGGAAATGAGCAGTGTTTTGGGTAATTCAGGTGAACTCATAATAGATCCCAGGGAATCACTGGAGAGGTGGAGGGAATATTTTGAACATCTTCTCAATGTAAAGGGAAATCTTCCTGGTGATGTCGCGAACAACCTAACTAATGGGCAGGAAGAAAGTGATGTTGGTGAAATTACGCTTGATGAAGTGGAAAGGATGGTAAATAAACTCCATTGTCATAAAGCAGCAGGAATAGATGAAATTAGACCCAAAATGGTGAAGTATACTGGGAAGGCAGGAATGAAATGGCTTTATAGAGTAGTAGGATTAGAATGGAGTGTTGGTCAGGTACCTTAAGATTGGACAAACGCAGTAATTGCACCTATCTATAAGCAATGGAACAGGAAGGATTCCAACAACTATCGAGGTATCTCATTGATTACGCAGGGAACGGATTTATATGTAAATGCATATCTCTTTAGGAAGATAAAATTAATTATATTTTTCATTATCTTTACGAATCATGACGCGTGGATTTGAAAAATGGAGTTTTTATTTTCCATATTTTTCCATATTTTTCCATATTTTTGAGTTTAGTACATATGTTCTATATTCTTCGTCATTAAAATCAATATAGTCCATGTTTCGGTTAAAAAGTATTAAATTATATTAAATTAGCAGTCATCTCAATAATGAAGAAATAAATTAAAAATCAATATTCGAAAAATTAATATTTTAAGTGGTGTGCAAGTCATTATCACGCCTGTCCAGGTCTGGGCTGATAAAATAACTCATAAGCGGTGCGAAGAAAGAGAGAGGTCTGAATCACACTTACAGCACTGATAAGCTGCATTACATAACATCGACTGTGTCTGTGCCATAATTTCGTAACTAGGACCGGGCGAGTTGGCCGTGCGCGTAGAGGCGCGCGGCTGTGAACCTGCATCCGGGAGATAGTAGGTTCGAATCCCGCTATCGGCAGCCCTGAAAATGGTTTTCCGTGGTTTCCCATTTTCACACCAGGCAAATGCTGGGGCTGTACCTTAATTAAGGCCACGGCCGCTTCCTTCCAACTCCTAGGCCTTTCCTATCCCATCGTCGCTATAAGAGCTATCTGTGTCGGTGCGACGTAAAGCACCTAGCAAAAAGAAATCGTAACTAGGGAAATCTCATTCATCGACGATGTGCTAGTTGTTTCCGGATTAGTTCGTAATTCGGGCATTCCCTTTGATTGCTTCATAACTCCGTCTAGTTCACTACCAGTCATTCACAGTTTGAATAAGCAGTGAGACGGATCATAGTGTTCTAGTACGTTCAGTGTGTCAGTTGTATATTGATATTCATTGAAGACATTAACGTTGTTACAATATGCCTAAAGTAGCTCAGTCAACCAGTTTAAAATAGAAAAGTTACGTATCAGAATTTAAAGAAGATGGTTTATCAACTGACAGTAAGATATTATTTTGTAATTTGTGTCATTGTGCAGTGACATCTACTCAAATGTTCCTAGTGCAACAGCACGTTTCAACCAGTAAACACCAGGCTAACAAACAAGGAGATTCCAAGCAGAGACAGTTGTTTCTGACACAACCAGCAACTTCCAGTGTAACGTTCGAGTTCAACACCGATCTCTGCCGTGCTCTCATCTCTGCTGACATACCTCTCTTATAATCAGCGCTTCAGGGAATTCCTCAAGAAATATACCAAACGATCCATCCCGGATGAGTCAACGTTCAGAAAAACGTACTGTTCAGCCATATGCGATGAAACTGTTCGGAAGATAAGGCAAGAGATAAAAGACGGTCCAATTTCGGTTTCCATTGATGAAACAACACACAAAGAAGGCAGGCTAATTGGCAATCATTGGCTTGTTAAGCGAAGATTATTGTAAACGGATTCTCTTACACTGTGATGTTCTAGAAAAGTGCGATAACAAAACCATAGCAAAACTGTCCAGTGAGGCTATGAGTAACCTTTGGCCACAGAGCGTTAAGTATAATAAAGTGTTACTTTTTATTAGCGAGTCTGCACCTTATATGATGAACGCCGGAGAAGCATTATGTGCTGTATATCCGAAGATGACTCATTTAACATGTGTAGCACATGCCTTTCATCGTGTGGCTGAAGCGGTAAGGGACAGTTACCCCAAGGTAAATTTATTGATTTCCTCAGTGAAAAAGTTTTTCTCAAAGCCCCTCAGAAGAGTTCATCAGTAGTATAATACAGGGATTCGGCGGCCTCCTCCTCCTCCGGCTCTCGGAAGAGGCCTCCTCCTCAGCCAGTGGCCTCCTCCTCCTCAGCCAGTGGCCTCCCAGTGGCCACCTCCCCCTCCTCCTCAGCCAGTGGCCTCCCAGTGGCCTCCTCCACCTCAGCCAGAGGCCTCTTCTAGTGCTGCCAACTTAACCTAACTAGCGCGAGATAAACAAAGCCACGTGCTTTTTGACAGACAACAACGCACCGCTAACCTCAGTACTGCCATCTTGACGGGCCTAAACCTCAGTAGTGCCAACTTAACCTCACAAGCGCGAGGTAAACAAAGCCACGTGCTTTTTGACAGCCACGTGCTTTTTGACAGATTTGTAAACAAAGCCACGTGCTTTTTGACAGCTGTCATCGACAACAACGCATCGCAAACATCAGTACTACCATCTTGACGGGCCTTAACCCCAGTAGTGCTAACTTAACCTAACTAGCATGAGGTAAACAAAGCCACGTGTTTTTTGACAGCCACGTGCTTTTTGACCGATTTGTAAACAAAGCCACGTGCTTTTTGACAGACAACAACGCATCGCAAACCTCAGTACTGCCATCTTGACGGGAATAAACCTTAGTGGTACCAACTTAACCTAACTAGCGAGAGGTAAACAAAGCCACGTGCTTTTTGACAGCTGTCATCCGCCATCTTTAAACCACAAAGCACTGTGCTGCCCTCTTTATCGCAGTAGCTGCAAAATTCGTCACCTGTCATCCGCAGTGCTGCCATCTTGACGGGTCTAAACCTTAGTGCTACCAACTTAACCTAACTAGCGTGAGGTAAACAAAGCCACGTGTATTTTGACAGCTGTCATCCGCCATCTTTAATCTATAGAGCACAGTGCTGCCCTCTTTAGCTACTTACCTTTGAAATGTGGTGGCGGATAATTTGAAAAATGCTTTTTGACAGCAGCCATATTTGTACACCGTGCTGCCCTCTTTAGCTAGATACCTGTGGTGGCAGACAATTTCACGTGACAGCAGCCATCTTTAATCAAGAGAGCACCGTGCTGCCCTCTATGTGGTGGCGGCAATTTGAAAAATTCTACATTCTCTTGTTTGGAAACAAACCCATGCGCTTTTTTTTGACAGCTGTCATCCGCCATCTTTAATCCAGAGAGCACCGTGCTGCCCTCTTTAGATACTTACCTTTGAAATGTGGTGGCGGCAAATTCTACGTGCTCTTGTTTGGAAACAAAGCCATGTGCTTTCTTGACAGCTGACATCCGCCATCTTTAATCTATAGAGCACAGTGCTGCCCTCTTTATCGTAGTAGATGTAAATTCGTCACAGCTGTCATCCGCAGTGCTGCCATCTTAACGGGCCTAAACCTTAGTGCTACCAACTTAACCTCACTAGCGTGAGATAAACAAATCTACGTGCTTTTTTTGACAGCTGTCATCCACCATCTTTAATCTATAGAGCACAGTGCTGCCCTCTTTAGCTACTTACCTTTGAAATGTGGTGACGGATAATTTGGAAAATGCTTTTTGATAGCAGCCATCTTTGAGCACCGTGCTGCCCTCTTTAGCTAGATACCTGTGGTGGCAGGCAATTCCACGTGACAGCAGCCATCTTTAATCATGAGAGCACCGTGCTGCCCTCTACGTAGTGGCGGCAATTTGAAAAATTCTACATGCTCTTGTTTGGAAACAAACTCACGTGCTTTTTTCTGACAGCTGTCATCCGCCATCTTGCATCACAAACCTCTGTGCTGCGCTCTTTAGCTAGATACCTTTGAAATGTGGTGGCGGCAATTTGAAAAAATCTATGTGCTCTTGTTTAGTAAACAAAGCCACGTGCTTTTTTTGACAGCTGTCATCCACCATCTTTAATCAATAGAGCACTGTGCTGCTATCATGCGGGTAATTTCATCACCTGTCATCCACCATCTTTAATCTACAGAGCACCGTGCTGCTCTCTGTAGTAGCGGGCAATTTGAAAAGTTCTGTTAGCTGTCATCCGCCACCTTTGAGCACCGTGCTGCCATCTATGTGGTGGCGGTAAATTCCACGTGCTCTTGTTTAGTAAACAAACTCACGCGCTTTTTTGTCAGCTGTCATCCGCCATCTTACATCGCAAACCTCAGTGCTACACTCTTTAGTTGAAATATGGTGGCGGATAATTTAAAAAGAAAAATTCTACAGCAGCCATTTCTCGGCGCTAATTGCACAAGATGGTGGCTATACATGACTCCTTAAAGGTGCTTATGCAAGATGGCCGCTATACATAGACTCCCTTGGGATGCTTGCGCAAGATGGCGGTTATACATGGCTCCTTTTGAAATATGGTGACGGATAATTTAAAAAGAAAAATTCTACATCAGCTATCTCTCGACGCTAATTGCACAAGATGGTGGCTATACATGACTCCTTAAAGGTGCTTATGCAAGATAACCGCTATACATAGACTCCCTTGGGATGCTTGCGCAAGATGGCGGTTATACATGGCTCCTTATGAGACGCCCTAGAGATGCTTGCGCAAGATGGCGGTTGCTCTTATGAGGTGGCTGAAGGGTCCTTGCACAAGATGACTAGAGACGCCCTAAGGATGCTTGCGCAAGATGGCGGACGCAAGATGGCGGCTATACACAACTCCTTATGAGACACTTTAAGGGTGCTTGCGCAAGATGGCTGCTGCTCTTAGCTTAGAGGCTAACGTGTCGTGCTAGTTCGATTCATTAAATTTGGAGGCTTAAATGCAAAATGTTAAAATTCTCGAAAACGATGCATCGTAGAGCAAAACGGACAAAATTTTTCTGACCAATGATTTAACAGCTGCTGTTATGCATGCGGTGGAGGGCAATTTGAAATTCTATGTGCTTAATCAACAGAGCGCCCTGCTGCCCTCTTTAGCTGAAATGTGGTGGTGGATAATTTGAAAAATTCTTTTGACAGCTATCATCCTTAAACAATGGCGACTATACATAGGCTGTTAAGGCCTTATCATGCTCCTCCTCCTCCTCCTCCCCCTCCTCCTCCTCCTTCTCTACCTCCTCCTCCGCCTCTTATGTCAAGGCATAGCTTTATATCGAACAAGTTTAAACCTGCATCGCGAAGGCAAGCGCGTGCAGCGATAACATTATTGTGCATGTTTAGACTTTCGAAACATAAGAAGAGTAGAATCAAACGCTGTACTCGATACGACATGTGATCAGAACATTGATTGATGCGTTCAGAAAACAAAATAAGTGATCAAGACTAGAATCGAACACTGTACTCAATACATCATGTGTTTAGAATATGTCAGGGGATACGCTTGTTCTAAGAAGATCAGATTGAAACATAACAAGACTAGAACAGAACACTGTAATCGATGTTGTTAACTTCAACATGTGATCAGAACATTGATTGATGTGTTCAGAACACAAAATAAGTGATCATGACTAGAATCGAACACTGTACTCGATACAACATGTGATCAGAACATTGATCGATGTGTTCAGAACACGAAATAAGTGATCAAGACTAGAATCGAACACTGTACTCAATACAACATGTATTTAGAACATGTTAGGGGGTACCCTTGTTCTAAGAAGATCAGAATGAAACATAACAAGACTAGAATCGAACACTGTAATCGATGTTGTTAACCTCAAGATATGATCAGAACATTGTTTGATGTGTTCAGAGCAAAAGTACAATTTTGATGATTTGCGCAGCTAACTCGCTCGGTAAACGATGTGGCCAAAGTATAACTTCAAATTATTTACCTTCCATCATTCGTCTTGTGTGTAAAAATCAGTCGAACAAGTTATCGCATAAACATAGCTGAAAAAAAATCGTGATAGGGTATGGAACCCAGGGGTTACATCTTGTCAGAAGAGCAAAAAGGATGAAAGGACTCTTCCTCCTCCTTACCGCACATTCCTTGGCTAAAGGGCTAATGGGCTAAAGGGCTAATGGGCTAAAGGGCTAATGGGCTAAAGGGCTAAAGGTGCAACAACCTCGTCGATCGCTATCAGCAAGAACGCTTGTACTTTGTAGAAAATTAATCTTTATTTGTAAATGATTTTATGTTCAGAACAAGGAATGGAACCTAGGGGTTACGTCTTACGTAATAAAATCCCCGAGGTGCGATGAGTTACGTTTTTCGAACTAGTGTTTGGAACACTGAACTTTTCAAGATGATAGCAGAGAGTTTAGCAATGTTCTGTTGTTGGATTTTAAATTCCGCGCTACAACATGCATAAGGTGGCAGCCTTGAGGTTTACCGCCGTAAAGATGGCAAGAGTGAGGTTAACAATGTTCTGTTGTTGAATTTTAAATTCCGCGCTATAACATGCATAAGGTGGCAGCCTTGAGGTTTACCGCCGTAAAGATGGCAGCAGTGAGGTTAGCGACGCTCTATTGTCCTTCAAAGTGAGGTTAGGGTTCGTCAAGAAGACAGCTGTCAAAAAAGCACGTGGCTATGTTTACCAAACAAGAGCACGTGGCTGTGACGTCACGGTCACGTAGTATGCCGCCTCAGCATGCAAAGTTTAATGTCTACAACTACGTAGTAATCATTCTGCTATGTTCACAAGATTTTTTACACATAACTATTCTTTATGCTTTAAGTTCATTCACATAGGCTATGCTAAGATAGCAGCACAAACACATGCGAACTTTGTACATTCTAATGGAATAAGTTTAGTACTATGTGCATCATGGATACATGATGTGTGCACGCATTTAAACTTGACTATACGTAATGCTGCTGCTTTGTTTACAAGATTTTTATACATTGCTATTCTTTATGCTTTAAGTTCGTGCACACACAAGCGATAGTCGTACGCTCTGGCAGGAGAAGTTTAGTACGACAGTCGATGCATACATTATCGATAGGTGATGTGTACACGCTTTAGAACATAGCTCATCTTTATGCTTTAAGTTCGTGCACATGGGTTTGGGATACACAAAAGCGATTGCTACATGCTCTAGCGGAAGAAGTCTAGTACGAGAGTCGATGCATGTAAAATCGATAGGTTATGCTAAGATAGCAGCACACTTACATGATTTTAGCACAATCTAGTGGAAAAAGTTTAGTATGATAGTCGATTCGTGCAAAATCATTAGGTAATGTGTAAACGCTTTGAAACAAGGCTATTCTTTGTACTTTAAGTTCATGCGTACAGGTTATGCTAAGATAGCAGCACAATCTAGCGCAAGAAGTTTAGTACGAGACATGCAAAATCGATAGGTGACGTGTACACGCTTTGAAGCATGGCTATTCTTCGTACTTTAAGTTCATGGGTATAAGTTATGCTAAGATACCAGCACAATCTAGCGGAAGAAGTTTAGTACGAGATTCGATGCATGCAAAATCGATAGGTGATGTGTACACACTTTGAAACATAGCTATTCTTTGTACTTTAAGTTCATGTGTATGAGTTATGCTAAGATAGCAGCACAACCTAGCGTAAGAAGTTTTGTACGAGAGTCGATACATGTAAAGTCGATAGGTAATGTGTACACGCTTTGAAACATGGCTATTCTTTGTACCTTAAAGTCATGCGTATAGGTTATGCTAAGATAGCAGCACAATCTAGCGGAAGAAGTTTAGTATGATATTCGATACATACATTATCGATAGGTAATGTGTACACGCTTTGAAACAAGGCTATTCTTTGTACTTTAAGTTCATGCGTCTTAGTTATGCTCGCGATAGTCGATGCATGTAAAATCGATAGGTTATGCTAAGATAGCAGCACACTTACACGATTTTAGCACAATCTCGTGGAAGAAGTTTAGTACGAGAGTCGATGCTTGCAAAATCATTAGGTAATGTGTACACGCTTTGAAACAAGGCTATTCTTTGTACTTTAAGTTCATGCGTCTTAGTTATGCTAAGATGGCAGCACAATCTATCTGAAGAAGTTTTGCACGAGAGTCGATACATGCAAAATCGATAGTTGATTCGTACACGCTTTAAAACATGACTATTCATTGTACTTTAAGTTCATGGGTATAGGTTATGCTAAGATAGCAGCACAATCTAGCGGAAGAAATTTAGTACAAGATTCGATGAATGCAAAATCAATAAGTAATGTGTAAACGCTTTGAAACATGGCTATTCTTTATACTTTAAGTTCATGTGTATAAGTTATGCTAAGATAGCGGCACAACCTAGCGGAAGAAGTTTAGTACGATATTTGTTGCATGCAAAGTCGATAGGTAATGTGTACACGCTTTGAAACATGGCTATTCTTTGTACCTTAAGGTCATGCGTATAGGTTACGCTAAGATAGCAGCACAATCTAGCGGAAGAAGTTTAGTACGAGAGTCGATGCTTGCAAAATCGATAGGTAATGTGTACACGTTTTGAGACATAGCTCTTCTTTGTTCTTTAAGTTCATGCGTCTTAGTTATGCTGAGATAGCAGCACAATCTACCTGCAGAAGTTTAGTACGAGAGTCGATACATGCAAATTCGATAGTTGATGTGTACACGCTTTGAAACATGACTATTCATTATACTTTAAGTTCATGGGTATACGTTATGCTAAGATAGCAGCACAATCTAGCGGAAGAAATTTAGTACGATATTTGATGCATGCAAAATCAATAAGTAATGTGTACACGCTTTGAAACATGGCTATTCTTTGTACTTTAAGTTCATGTGTATAAGTTATGCTAAGATAGCACAACCTAGCGGAAGAAGTTTAGTACGATATTTGTTGCATGCAAAGTCGATAGGTAATGTGTACACGCTTTGAAACATGGCTATTCTTTGTACCTTAAGGTCACGCGTATAGGTTATGTTAAGATAGCAGCACAATCTAGCGGAAGAAGTTTAGTACGAGAGTCGATGTGTGCAAAATCGATAGGTGATGTGTACACGCTTTGAAACATGGCTATTCATTGTACTTTAATTTTATGGGTATAGGTTATGCTAAGATAGCAGCACGATCTAGCGGATGAAGTTTAGTTCGATGGTCGATGCATGTAAAATCGATAGGTCATGTGTACACGCTTTGAAACATAGCAATTCATACTGCTGCTCTGTTCCCAAGACTTTTAAGCATAGCTAACCCTAATACTGCTCTTAACGACGTCGAGCTAAGGATTGATTACGTGACCGTGACGTCACGACCACGTGCTCTTGTTTGGTAAACATAGCCACGTGCTTTTTTGACAGCTGTCTTCTTGACGAACCCTAACCTCACTTTGAAGGACAATAGAGCGTCGCTAACCTCACTGCTGCCATCTTTACGGCGGTAAACCTCAAGGCTGCCACCTTATGCATGTTATAGCGCGGAATTTAAAATTCAACAACAGAACATTGTTAACCTCACTCTTGCCATCTTTACGGCGGTAAACCTCAAGGCTGCCACCTTATGCATGTTGTAGCGCGGAATTTAAAATCCAACAACAGAACATTGCTAAACTCTCTGCTATCATCTTGAAAAGTTCAGTGTTCCAAACACTAGTTCGAAAAACGTAACTCATCGCACCTCGGGGATTTTATTACGTAAGACGTAACCCCTAGGTTCCATTCCTTGTTCTGAACATAAAATCATTTACAAATAAAGATTAATTTTCTACAAAGTACAAGCGTTCTTGCTGATAGCGATCGACGAGGTTGTTGCACCTTTAGCCCTTTAGCCCATTAGCCCTTTAGCCCATTAGCCCTTTAGCCCATTAGCCCTTTAGCCAAGGAATGTGCGGTAAGGAGGAGGAAGAGTCCTTTCATCCTTTTTGCTCTTCTGACAAGATGTAACCCCTGGGTTCCATACCCTATCACGATTTTTTTTCAGCTATGTTTATGCGATAACTTGTTCGACTGATTTTTACACACAAGACGAATGATGGAAGGTAAATAATTTGAAGTTATACTTTGGCCACATCGTTTACCGAGCGAGTTAGCTGCGCAAATCATCAAAATTGTACTTTTGCTCTGAACACATCAAACAATGTTCTGATCATATCTTGAGGTTAACAACATCGATTACAGTGTTCGATTCTAGTCTTGTTATGTTTCATTCTGATCTTCTTAGAACAAGGGTACCCCCTAACATGTTCTAAATACATGTTGTATTGAGTACAGTGTTCGATTCTAGTCTTGATCACTTATTTCGTGTTCTGAACACATCGATCAATGTTCTGATCACATGTTGTATCGAGTACAGTGTTCGATTCTAGTCATGATCACTTATTTTGTGTTCTGAACACATCAATCAATGTTCTGATCACATGTTGAAGTTAACAACATCGATTACAGTGTTCTGTTCTAGTCTTGTTATGTTTCAATCTGATCTTCTTAGAACAAGCGTATCCCCTGACATATTCTAAACACATGATGTATTGAGTACAGTGTTCGATTCTAGTCTTGATCACTTATTTTGTTTTCTGAACGCATCAATCAATGTTCTGATCACATGTCGTATCGAGTACAGCGTTTGATTCTACTCTTCTTATGTTTCGAAAGTCTAAACATGCACAATAATGTTATCGCTGCACGCGCTTGCCTTCGCGATGCAGGTTTAAACTTGTTCGATATAAAGCTATGCCTTGACATAAGAGGCGGAGGAGGAGGTAGAGAAGGAGGAGGAGGAGGGGGAGGAGGAGGAGGAGGAGCATGATAAGGCCTTAACAGCCTATGTATAGTCGCCATTGTTTAAGGATGATAGCTGTCAAAAGAATTTTTCAAATTATCCACCACCACATTTCAGCTAAAGAGGGCAGCAGGGCGCTCTGTTGATTAAGCACATAGAATTTCAAATTGCCCTCCACCGCATGCATAACAGCAGCTGTTAAATCATTGGTCAGAAAAATTTTGTCCGTTTTGCTCTACGATGCATCGTTTTCGAGAATTTTAACATTTTGCATTTAAGCCTCCAAATTTAATGAATCGAACTAGCACGACACGTTAGCCTCTAAGCTAAGAGCAGCAGCCATCTTGCGCAAGCACCCTTAAAGTGTCTCATAAGGAGTTGTGTATAGCCGCCATCTTGCGTCCGCCATCTTGCGCAAGCATCCTTAGGGCGTCTCTAGTCATCTTGTGCAAGGACCCTTAAGCCACCTCATAAGAGCAACCGCCATCTTGCGCAAGCATCTCTAGGGCGTCTCATAAGGAGCCATGTATAACCGCCATCTTGCGCAAGCATCCCAAGGGAGTCTATGTATAGCGGTTATCTTGCATAAGCACCTTTAAGGAGTCATGTATAGCCACCATCTTGTGCAATTAGCGTCGAGAGATAGCTGATGTAGAATTTTTCTTTTTAAATTATCCGCCACCATATTTCAAAAGGAGCCATGTATAACCGCCATCTTGCGCAAGCATCCCAAGGGAGTCTATGTATAGCGGCCATCTTGCATAAGCACCTTTAAGGAGTCATGTATAGCCACCATCTTGTGCAATTAGCGCCGAGAAATGGCTGCTGTAGAATTTTTCTTTTTAAATTATCCGCCACCATATTTCAACTAAAGAGTGTAGCACTGAGGTTTGCGATGTAAGATGGCGGATGACAGCTGACAAAAAAGCGCGTGAGTTTGTTTACTAAACAAGAGCACGTGGAATTTACCGCCACCACATAGATGGCAGCACGGTGCTCAAAGATGGCGGATGACAGCTAACAGAACTTTTCAAATTGCCCGCTACTACAGAGAGCAGCACGGTGCTCTGTAGATTAAAGATGGTGGATGACAGGTGATGAAATTACGCGCATGATAGCAGCACAGTGCTCTATTGATTAAAGATGGTGGATGACAGCTGTCAAAAAAAAGCACGTGGCTTTGTTTACTAAACAAGAGCACATAGATTTTTTCAAATTGCCGCCACCACATTTCAAAGGTATCTAGCTAAAGAGCGCAGCACAGAGGTTTGTGATGCAAGATGGCGGATGACAGCTGTCAGAAAAAAGCACGTGAGTTTGTTTCCAAACAAGAGCATGTAGAATTTTTCAAATTGCCGCCACTACGTAGAGGGCAGCACGGTGCTCTCATGATTAAAGATGGCTGCTGTCACGTGGAATTGCCTGCCACCACAGGTATCTAGCTAAAGAGGGCAGCACGGTGCTCAAAGATGGCTGCTATCAAAAAGCATTTTCCAAATTATCCGTCACCACATTTCAAAGGTAAGTAGCTAAAGAGGGCAGCACTGTGCTCTATAGATTAAAGATGGTGGATGACAGCTGTCAAAAAAAGCACGTAGATTTGTTTATCTCACGCTAGTGAGGTTAAGTTGGTAGCACTAAGGTTTAGGCCCGTTAAGATGGCAGCACTGCGGATGACAGCTGTGACGAATTTACATCTACTACGATAAAGAGGGCAGCACTGTGCTCTATAGATTAAAGATGGCGGATGTCAGCTGTCAAGAAAGCACATGGCTTTGTTTCCAAACAAGAGCACGTAGAATTTGCCGCCACCACATTTCAAAGGTAAGTATCTAAAGAGGGCAGCACGGTGCTCTCTGGATTAAAGATGGCGGATGACAGCTGTCAAAAAAAAGCGCATGGGTTTGTTTCCAAACAAGAGAATGTAGAATTTTTCAAATTGCCGCCACCACATAGAGGGCAGCACGGTGCTCTCTTGATTAAAGATGGCTGCTGTCACGTGAAATTGTCTGCCACCACAGGTATCTAGCTAAAGAGGGCAGCACGGTGTACAAATATGGCTGCTGTCAAAAAGCATTTTTCAAATTATCCGCCACCACATTTCAAAGGTAAGTAGCTAAAGAGGGCAGCACTGTGCTCTATAGATTAAAGATGGCGGATGACAGCTGTCAAAATACACGTGGCTTTGTTTACCTCACGCTAGTTAGGTTAAGTTGGTAGCACTAAGGTTTAGACCCGTCAAGATGGCAGCACTGCGGATGACAGGTGACGAATTTTGCAGCTACTGCGATAAAGAGGGCAGCACAGTGCTTTGTGGTTTAAAGATGGCGGATGACAGCTGTCAAAAAGCACGTGGCTTTGTTTACCTCTCGCTAGTTAGGTTAAGTTGGTACCACTAAGGTTTATTCCCGTCAAGATGGCAGTACTGAGGTTTGCGATGCGTTGTTGTCTGTCAAAAAGCACGTGGCTTTGTTTACAAATCGGTCAAAAAGCACGTGGCTGTCAAAAAACACGTGGCTTTGTTTACCTCATGCTAGTTAGGTTAAGTTAGCACTACTGGGGTTAAGGCCCGTCAAGATGGTAGTACTGATGTTTGCGATGCGTTGTTGTCGATGACAGCTGTCAAAAAGCACGTGGCTTTGTTTACAAATCTGTCAAAAAGCACGTGGCTGTCAAAAAGCACGTGGCTTTGTTTACCTCGCGCTTGTGAGGTTAAGTTGGCACTACTGAGGTTTAGGCCCGTCAAGATGGCAGTACTGAGGTTAGCGGTGCGTTGTTGTCTGTCAAAAAGCACGTGGCTTTGTTTATCTCGCGCTAGTTAGGTTAAGTTGGCAGCACTAGAAGAGGCCTCTGGCTGAGGTGGAGGAGGCCACTGGGAGGCCACTGGCTGAGGAGGAGGAGGAGGTGGCCACTGGGAGGCCACTGGCTGAGGAGGAGGAGGCCACTGGCTGAGGAGGAGGCCTCTTCCGAGAGCCGGAGGAGGAGGAGGCCGCCGAATCCCTGTATTATACTACTTTCATCTTCTGAAAGAAATGTACCCAGAGGTTCCAGTGCCGCCTAAGCCGATTCTAACTAGGTGGGGTACGTGGCTGCAAGCGATTGAATATTATGTTGAATATATATAGACTGTATTAAGAACGTTCTACATACCATGGACTCTGAAGATGCAGCCTCAATTGAAGCCGCGAAAACAGTTGTTTGCGACATATATGTGAAAAATGACTTATGTTACATTCAGCATAATTTTTTATGCATCACAAAAACACTGAAAAGGCTCCAATCCTCGCATCTCCCACTTTCTGAAAGTTGTGAAATTGTGAATAAAACTGTGGAACAACTAAATCCTGCAAATGAAGCAAACTGTGCTTTCAAATAACCCCGGACAAAGGTTGCTGCAATGCTGTGTGGAGATTTAACTGTAAAATTAACACTGGATTTAACGCCAGTAGGTATTGTGAAGATGAATTATGCCCCCCATTACGTCTTCCGATGTTGAACGCAGTTTCAGTCAATATAAAACTGTCCTTACAGATAATAGATGGAGATTCACTTTGCAGCACTTAAAAGAACATTTTGTAATCCATTCCTTTGGTAACAGAGAATAAAATATTGTGTGTTCTTCAAATATATTAAAATGTGAAGTGCAACATTATGCTGCATGTAGATCTACTTTGTTTAGCTTCTTTGAACTTTGATAAAAATAGAAATGAATGTTATACGTGCAATTTTACGTCCATATATACAATTCCATATTTGAATAAAAATAACTAAATATATATGCACATATTTCAATAAATATTAGTACATATAAATCCGTTCCCTGTATGATTACTATACCAAGCAAAGTATTCACCAGCATCTCGGAAGAGAGGGTGCGATCAGAGAGGAAGTTGCATGAGATCCAGTGTGGTTACAGAGCACGGAGGGTCTGTCAAGATCCAATTTTCAGTACGCACCAGGTGAATGTAAAATGTTAGGAAATGAATAGGCAGCTGTGTTTTGGTTTAGTAGATCTAGAGAAAGCATATGACAGGGTACCGAGGGAAATGATGTTCACAATACTGCGGGGGATGACATTAAGGGTAGATTATTAAAATCAATCAAAGGCATTCGTGATGACAATTGGGCTCCAGTAAGAATTGATGGTAGAACGGGTTCTTGGTTCAGGATACTTACAGGGGTTAGACAAGGCTGTAACCTTTCTCATTTGCTCTTCGTAGTTTACGTGGACCATCTGCTGAAAGGTATAAATTGGCAAGGAGTGATTCAGGCGGGTGGAAATTTAGTATGCCGTCTGGCCTCTGCTGACGACTTCGTCTTAATGGCAGATTGTGCCGAAAGCCTGCAGTCTAATGTCCTGGAACTTGAAAATAGGTGCAGTGAGTATGGAATAACAATTAGCCTCTCCAAGACTAAATTGATGTCAGTAGGTAAGAAAGTGAACAGAAGTGAATGTCAGATTGGTGATACAAACATGGAACAGGTAGATAATTTTAAGTATTTTTGTTGGTTGTTCCCCCAGGATGGTAATATAGTAAGTGAGATTAAATCAAGGTCTAGTAAAGCCAATGTAGTGAGTTGGCAGTTGCGATCAACATTGTTCTGTAAGAAGGAAGTCATCTCCCGGACGAAACTGTATTTACATCGGTGTGTTTCCAGACCATCTTTGCTTTGCGAGAACGAAAGCAGGGTGGACTCAGGATATATTATTCATAAAATTGAAGTAACAGACACGAAAGTAGCGAGAATTGTTGCTTTTAAAACAGGTGGGAATAATGGCAGGAGAGTAGGCCTACTCGGAGCTAGCAGATAAAGGCTAAGTTAGGAATGAACTCGATGGATGAAGCTGCACGCGTAAATCGTCTTCGGTGCTGGGCACATGTGCGACGAATGCAGGAGGATAGCTTACCTAGAAAAATAATAGTCTCTATTATGGTGGGTAAGAGTAGTAGAGGGAGACCAAGATGACAATGGTTTCATTCAGTTTTTAACGATTTAATGATAAGAGGTATAGAACTAAATGAGGCCACGGCACTGGTTGCAAATAGAGGATTGTCGCGACGTGCCGTTTTGGTAAATTCACAGAAGCTTGCAGACTGTACGCTGAATGGCATAACGGACTTTAATGATAATGCATGTATATATGTATTAAAACCGTATGATTTTATTTCCGTTAGTGTACGAAGAATTGGATCGTAAAATTCAGGCAGTTGATTCCTCCTTCCATGGCTGTCCACATTCGTTTAGACTTACGGACCTGCTTTCGTATTCTCTTTCACCCGAAGAGGTTCCTTCTCCCTTATATATCCTCTTTGAGCTAGACATAGCGGGACACAAGGTTCTTAAACACTATTCATTTCACTCAGTGCCAACAGTGCACTTTTCAGTAAGTGCCTCATACTACAATTGTAGACATTACGGATGTGTTCAACTACAACTCTCCCCACAGTTGTGTATTTTAGTATATATGAGTGTTACAGTGTGATTTATTACAAGTATGGAACTGGGTGATATAACAAGCCCATTCTCATTTCAAGTAGCGGAAGAAGTGTCTCATACTCTGTAGTTGTCTTAAGTAATACAGTCTACGCTGTGCTGCGAATCAGTTCGGTTGTACAGTGTGCACGGTATTTACTTGGTGGTCGCGAGGAGTTTGTTCGTGCTTTGTGTCTTGTGAAGTTAGCGTGTGATGGCTGCCGCCAGTGATGGGAGGTCCCTTCTGGATATCTCCAAGTTACCAGTTGAAAAGGAGATTGAGGTGGAAATGGACGATGTTTCTCTAAATAGTCAATCTAATAATCAAAGTTCTCAAGATCCAATACCTAACAAACAAACCACTCAGAATACTCAAATGTCGACATCTTTGATTAGTTCGGACGAATTCACTCGAGAACATTCTGGTCCTTACATTGTTCTAGTAGAATCTGTAACGGACAAAAATGTTGGAGAGCTTCATCCTATGACCTTAGGTCGTTTATTTTATGATCGAAATTTACCAGTAAAATCCATCATACGTAAGGGCAGAAATCGTCTTCAGGTGCAATTTGAGCATGCTACTCAAGCAAATAAATTTTTGAGTCACCCGTTATTAGAATCTATTTGTGCACGGGCATATATTCCAAGCACAAGCATATTCCGTGTTGGTATCATAAGAGGGGTTGATAAAAATTTGACTGAGGAATCTATACTCCAACATCTCAAATCTAACTACATTGTTAAATCTGTCCAGTGATTAAAACGTAAAGCGGTTGTTAATGAGGCTATCGAATACCTTCCTACTGGATCAGTAAAAGTAGTTTTCCGATCCCAGCAGTTGCCACGATATGTCTCTCTATATAGTGTCTTTCTGGAGGTGCAACCATTTATCTTTAATCCCATAATTTGTAAAAACTGGCAGCGATACGGCCATACAATACGTCAGTGTCGTTCGCAAACGTTCCGATGCGGCAAATGCACCCTGTCGCATGCTACGGATAAGTGTACGGAGCAGTATACCAAATGTGCTCATTATAATGGGGACCATCCCACAGGACATGAGTCATGCCCCGAGCACAAACAACAACAGCTTATTAAGAAAATAATGAGCACCGAGCATGTATCTTTTCTTGAGACCAAGTCCAAGATTTCACTACCTAGCTACTGCCCAGCGCAACACCCCCAACAATTTCCTCCTCTTGTTGCTGAACACTCCCCTCCTCCTATTTCAAATCCGAGAAAACGAAAGTTTACTCAGATTATTACTCAATCACCCAGACCGCAACCCGCTCAGGGGCATGATCGAGCTGCACACATGGCTATCCTTCGGGATACCCCTAATCCACTTACTGTCCCTATGAACATCAATGCTCCCCCCCCCCTTTCACAGCCGCAATTCCCGGCTCCTTTGGCAAATGTAATTTCCCCCTTTCCATCTTCTGACCAGCCACAACGTCCCGTTTATCGCCAAAAAGACGGCTTACAACAGGACATACATAAAATTCTTATCCTCCTACTGCAGGCGGTAGGCGGTCACCCTTCTTTACAGCATGTTATTTACCAATTACGTGACAGGTTAAGTGATATTTTTTCGTTATATGATCAATATCGTCCAATGGAATGCTAGGAGTGTCCTTCATAGGAATGATATTCAGTAAATAATTAATGAAACTCATGCACATGTTATTGCTTTACAGGAAACATAGTTTTCCGAACAAACAAATTTTCTACTTCCCGGATATGATCTTGTGCGGCATGATGGCCCGGGGTATGGAGGGGCTGCATTTCTTATTCATTCTACGATCTGATATCAATCATTACCTATACAGTATTACATTCCACATACTTTTCTTGTCGCCATTTCTTATCGGCAACTACACCTTATTAACCTGCATTGCCGCCCGCCCTGATATTTATATTTCGAGTTCGAGTTGGTCTCGCTTTTTCCAACAATTTCATCATTTGTCTCATATCATCTTTGGCGACTTCAATCTGCACCATACAGCATGGGGTGGCATTAGTGATACCCCACGAGGCTCATATCTCCTCATAGGGTCTCAGTAGCATGATCCCCCACTCGCCTCACTGTACCTGGATCCCCACCTAGTGCGGTTGATTTAACACTCTGTCGATCAATCTTGACCCCTATAATTACGCGGTCAAGACTCTCAGATACCTACACCAGCGACCATTATCCCATATGGATTACGTATGGGGTTGGTAGACCCATACAAGACCAGCCCACTTCAATGTCATCCAGCAATGTACGTTCAAAACGATCATTTGATGAACAGACATATATATCTTATAGGCAATATCATCTTCGTCATAGCTCCGAGCGCATCAACACGTACTCTTCCCTTATGTCACTTCTTCATCAGTATCTTGATATCTATCATCCTCCCAAACCATTCGCCTCTTCTACTCCTCGCCCGTTCCATTATATCCATTGGTGGGATAAGGAATGTCACCAATTAATATTAACCCGCAAGGCTTTATTCCGCACATATCGTCGTTCTCTAACGCGAGATAATTATTTACGTTTAAAGAATCATATTGCCAAAACTAAACTTATCTTTAATCAGAAAAGACGTGCTGCGTGGAAGTCGTTCATCTCCTCTCTCAATTCTCATATATCAGCTCTGCATTTATGGAACGCTATTCGTATGTTGTCGCGTGCCTCTCAACATCAAGTACATCGAATCATCCCACGTGATATCATCAATAAGTTTCTGCATTCTCTGACCCCCGACTATGTGATACCTTATTTTGAACTTCCCTCGTATAATGTTCGCTCACAGTACTCCACTCTAATTCAACCCATTCAATTAAGTGAAATATCAGCTGTCCTTCATTCCGCCTCTAAATCCACCCCAGGCCCGGACTATATTTCATACACTATGCTCCGGCTCTTACCCTTACGAGCACAAAATGCACTTCTAAATGCTTATAATGATATTTTACTGAATAAGCATATTCCACCGCATTGGACTGAATTTTTTCTGATACCGATCCTCAAACCACAAAAATCCCCAACAGATTCAAACAGTTATCGTGGTATTGTACTTGGATCTAGTATTCGTAAGACATTCTTAAAAGTATTATTACAAAGACTATTATGGACTATTGAGTATTATCAGTTAATACCAGTGGCAGCTCGTGAAATAAATTTTAGGGGGTTCACAACAACATTTTTGTTCATGTCTCAAATCAGCAAAAAAGTAACATAGGTACATAAATCATTTCACTAAAAGTTTCTTGTACGGTTCCTTCTTCACAAATAATTTGGTAGAACCCCTGTAACCGAGGATAAAATTTATACGATACTAATCTCTTAGTGTAGAACAAAAGTAAAATTCACAATAACTTTACTACACTGCGAATATTGAAGGATGCGAGCACTATTCTTGGTTTTTTATCAGCACGAAGTTCACCTGGGTGTTAGTGTAGAACCATATCAAACCCCATGGCCTACCAAGCGACTGCTGCTCAGCCCGGTGGTCTGAAGATTACGAGGTGTCCTGTGGTTAGCACGACGAATCCTCTCGGCCGTTTTCTTGGCTTTTTTGACCTCCATCTCACCTTCAGATAGCTCCTCAATTGTAATACCGTAGGATGAGTGGACCTCGAACCAGCCCTCAGATCCAGGTTAAAATCACGGACCTGGCCGGGAAGCGAACCCGGGGCCTCCGGGTAAGAGGCAGGCACGCTACACCTACACCGCGGGCCGGCTGTCTTAGTGTAGAACAATAGTAAAATTCATAAGAGCTTTACTGCACTGCGAACACTGAAGGATGCGAGCACTATTCCTGGTTTTTAAACAGCACGAAGTTCACCTGGATATGACAAGAATGTGTACCGCATTTACCGGTAATTTTTTAAAATAATTATTTCCGGATTGACCCCAATAGTCTCCACATTATCTCGGTTAGTCAGGGTTCTACTGTATC
Organism: Anabrus simplex; assembly: GCF_040414725.1. Taxonomy (NCBI): domain Eukaryota; kingdom Metazoa; phylum Arthropoda; class Insecta; order Orthoptera; family Tettigoniidae; genus Anabrus; species Anabrus simplex. The sequence goes on from NC_090279.1 coordinate 39,662,679, forward strand.
CCATGGTAATTATTCTCATTTTGCAAATTATAGCCACAACTCTAAACAATTTATAGCATGCAGTACAACCAACAACAATAGATCAAGCTTATTTAAATGATAGCATTTAGATTAGCAACTCACGTAAATGCTGATTACTTGTACAGGAAAGCAATCCTTCTCTCCTTCAATCGCGCAAATTTCTCAATCACTTTACGATTGAATACACTGATGTAAAGCAAACTTCTTCCCGCGATTACAAACACCTGTTCACAACGAGCTAGAAAATGCCTATTCAGAATTAGGGTACTAGCGAAATCTGCCGGTAATGTAATGCAATAGTAGTTCCTGGGAGGCTGTGGCTAACCGTAATAGGGGAGGTGGCGGACCCTTGTGGTCAACTGTAATACTGCCACTGGGTTGAGGGTGGCTCTAGATGACAAGGCACGTACCTTACCGTGCTCTTCGCTAATGGGAATATCCGTGCAGAAAACTAAGGCTCTATAAGATGGGTATGCTTAGTCGCCATTTTGGTTCATACATGCACAATGGGCCATGTGATCTAACTCTAGTTTCTCCTACGGACGCTGGCTTCGCAACATTGAACCTATTTCTTTAATCACCGCGTCATGGACAGAATAGTGCTATATTTGTCTGAATATTTATTACATAATGGTGGGTTGTTCTCCACCTAACTGTAGTAATATCTCTACTGGGGGTACAGGTTGTTTAGATTCCCTCGTGATCTGCATTATGCCTCCACTGCCACAGCTACACCTTCTACTTCAACTGCTGGCTTAAACCTGCATCTAGCTCCCACCGATATTACTACACCCCTTAATTCAGTCACATTAATCATTCAATACTCAGTTCTGCCGCCAAAGTCGGGCAACAGGAGTTCAACATCCAAGCACCACAGTTACAATATTTGACAAAACTAACTTCATATGACAGAAATAATTTGTTTAACATTGGTGGTAGTACAATAAATGCATTATTGAAAATCAATCAATCAATCAATCAATCAATCAATCAATCAATCACTACTGATCTGCATTTAGGGCAGTCGCCCAGGTGGCAGATTTCCTATCTGTTGTTTTCGTGGCCTTTTCTTAAATGATTGCAAAGAAATTGAAAATTTATTGAACATCTCCAAGGTCTGTGGTAGAGCTATATACAGACAGGTTTTAAACTATGAGCTTTCTGACTCAAGCTCTGAAACATTCGTATTTATTTAATTAAATATTAAAATTTTAGTGGTCTAAAGAAACCGAGGGGAGCCTCTGTGGCTCAGACTGCAGCGCTGGATACCGTGGTTCAAATCTCGGTCACTCCATGTGAGATTTGTGCTGGTCAAAGCGGGGGCAAGGCAGGTTTTTTCTCCGGGTACTCCGGTTTTCCCTGTCATCTTTAATTCCAGCAACACTCTCCATTCTCATTTCATAGGATTTATGTCATTCATAAGTCACTTTGGGGTTGCTAGGGGCTTTACGTCGCACCGACACAGATAGGTCTTATGGCGACGATGGGATAGTAAAGGCCTAGGAGTTGGAAGGAAGCGGCCGTGGCCTTAATTAAGGTACAGCCCCAGCATTTGCCTGGTGTGAAAATGGGAAACTACGGAAAACCATCTTCAGGGCTGCCGATAGTGGGATTCGAACCTACTATCTCCCGGATGCAAGCTCACAGCCGCGCGCATATATATGGTTCATACATTACATCCCTGACCTGGTCAAAGACTGGAAAACAGGTTGTAGGTTTTCTTTTTCAAAGACACCAAATTGTGAATTTATGAAATTAATTTGTAACTGTAAGGTCTTTTATAAGGACTATAAGCATTATAATGTATAATGCAAAATGGTGCAAATCTTGTAATGGAGAAATTTTTGAATAATCAATGTATCAGTACATGTTCTCCAACGTGCTATAATTTAAAAGAAAAAAATGTTAGACACTTCAAAATTCGATCCTATGCTGTTGTGGACTTTAACAAGAATGTACGGAAACGAGGTAAAATGTATGGGACAGCTTCGGAAAAGAAGAGAAAATGTAAACAAGGACTGTAATAAAAGGAGACAGTACATTTGTAAAATGTTACTTAAATGTGCTGCCTGAGCAAGTTAACCACTGAAGGTGAGTCGTGTTGAGAAATCATACTACTTCTCCTCAAACCAGAGGGGTAAAATGTACTGTTAACTTAGCCAAGGTAAAAAAAAATTATCCACAGCTCGTGGGTCACTCTCCTTACAAGTGACTAGTAACTGATTATCAGTGCAATACTTCAGGTTGGGAGAGAAGATTCAGCTATGGAAGTAGTTCCTCTGTTCCTATTTTGTTCCTGAATGTAATTTATAATAACGTAACATTTGTTTCATGAATGTTCGGTTGAGTAAACTAAAATCGTAACTGCATAAGCTGATGAGATCCATAACACTAAAGTTTATTTTGCACATAGAATGTATTTTCTAAAATACTAGTAAATAAGAAAAGGGACTAAATTTTAGAAGAAAGAAATAAAGAATCCCAGATACTTGGGTGTGTTCCTCACATTTCAGCGTTATTTCTGTTCGAAGAATATTTTTTCTTATTATTTCGACAACATTGAAAATAGCGCTGAATCAATTTCACGCAAATATGAAATATCGACTGAAATCATATGGTATCAAAATCTTCTATAACAATTTATATATCTTCGACTCTGACCGATTTCCTCGATTTAAGAATGACAGTACCCTATATCAATACCACGGTCCACGGTGTCCCTCATTTCATTTGACGGTACCGCGGCGAATAGCTTGCCAACAACCTATTCTACTTATCAATAATGTAATAATAAAATGCCGATTTATTTGTAAGCTATTTTTTCTAATATTTCTCCAGTGAGAGCACATGCCTAGTTTGTTTGTTAAAAGGCAAATTATCAACAACCTTGCTTTAACTATCACCGTCTCGAGTAAAAATTACACAATAATGTACCAACGTAGTGCAGGAATGAACCATAATGGCGGGCGAGCATACCTAGTCTTTAAAGAGCCCTACAGAAAACCATGACGTCATCTGCTGTGCGCATGCGTATAGTCTTCAGCACAATAGCGCATTATCCAGTGTGCTCGCTGCACTGTCAGTCAAAACGAACAACTATCGGTGTAACGGAGCTTCGATATAAGTCGAATGTTTTCGATCGATTGTCGAAATCAGGTCGAAAGAAAGGAAAGTTTTAAATTATTCATGAATGCGTGAATATGTATTAAAACTGGGTGTTCATGTGCTCCTGTGCTCCAGAGAGCCCACCGCCACTGGTTAATACCTAAATATCAATATGCTTTCCTTAAAGGCAAAAGCACCCAAGATCCTATTAATATTTTTACTATTGACCTGCTCCTAGCCAAACGTCGAAAACAAAGTACTCTTTCTATATTTTTAGATATCAAAGGTGCATATGACTCCACTGTCTTTGGGAAAAATTAGCGGCAAAAGGCATACCTCCCGCCTTTATTGTTATCCTGCGAAAATTATATACATATCGCTCATTGAATATTAAATCATCGTATTATCACGTACCCAGCCGCTCTGCTTGTAATGGTTTGCCTCAGGGTGATATATTAAGCGGAATTGTATTTGCCCTTTATATCAGTGAATTGGAACATCTCATTTCACAATATGCCCGAGTACTTATTTATGCAGATGATATAGTTCTTTACACATCGCAAGACAACATTGATGTTGCCCGACAGCTGATGAACCAGGTCATGAGTCACCTGTATATATGGTTTCAAGATAATGGCCTTCAACTATCCATCGAAAAATGTGCGGCAATGATATTTACTCATAAGCGTTCATATGATCACTCTCCCTTTACTTTTGAGGGATATAGTCAGTGGCGGTTCGTGACATTTTACTCTGGCAGGGCTGTGCCGTCATCTCCTCCCCCCCCCCCTTCCAACTGCCCAGTTTTCACTGTTCAGCACCACGATAATTGTAGATGAAATATAATAATAATAATAATAATAATAATAATAATAATAATAATAATAATAATCCGATGACACTGGCTAAATACTGTATGTATCTTCTTCCGAGGCAGAACGATCACGTAGCGAGAATCAGATTTCTGTACATAAAAACCGTACTTACACATCGTGCCTTGAAGTTCCACCTTCTGGTGGCATTTCTTGGGATGCGCCTTTTTACCACTTCGTCCAAAACAGCAGTTCGTTTCGCAGATTTTGAAAAAAATGATGAAGACACTTCTAAATTACTTTGAAAAAAAGATCCTGACCTGCTTATTCTGAGTAGCGCATCGCTCAACAATTAAATTTAATTGATGCGCGTAGCAGTGCACAAAATGAGCGTTTTTGTAAACGACCTTGACCCTTGCTTGAACGCCAGTCTGCCTTTCACTCATTACTGAATGGCCGTCGTACGTCTGCGCAATGACTTTGTCCGGAGTTTGGTCCAGCTTAAGTTTTTACAACTCCTGGAATACTGCAGAATACTTCTGCTGAGTGATTATCAGGCAACACAAAACTTATGAATGTTTCACTTATTTTGCTACCCAGCTCGTACCGTACAACAAAAACGAGTTAAGATAAGGTGGAACAATCGGTGGTTTCATCAACTTGAATTGCCACAAAATTTGTCTGAGAGATTTCTTCCGAAATCATTTGATGGCACACGGCATAGATTGAATTCAGAAGCTCATTCTGTATGGTATTAGATAACCCAACAAATACTCTGTTATTTGCTCTTTCGATATGTTCTTTCAGTGTGCTGTCTAGTTCTGACATTAAATTGACTAAACCTCGAAAAATGCCTGGTTTATCAGACAGACGTGGTCCCTGAGCGCTAGTTTAAACTTCCCACAGAACTTAATAGCATCAATTAATTTACTAAGAATGTATCGATTCTTCGAAACCTGTTCATTTGATTGTTTAATTTTAAGTCTGTATGCGCTGTCTAATTGGCATCGAATATCTACTCCACCAAGCATAGCAAATTCAATACCAGCATTTATACGCTTCGCGCTCAGTTTATGCTTTTTCACCTAGGTGTTTTATGTCATACCCGAATGATGTCCATGGAGCGTCAACGACATTCATTGCTAAACAAGAGTAACAGAAGAACGCATTCTTTATCTCACATCCGCACAGCCTGCTTATAAAGTGACGGACTGAATTTCCTAGTATATGCATTTTTGTTCTTGTGCAATATTTAAATTCGGCCGAGGAGACCCTAATTTCTTCAATGCTATCCTATGTTCAAAACTTAAATTCCCGTCACTACTTAAAATACTATTTTCAGAATTCATCTTCCTTGCCTTCCTAAATTAAGACTGTAACATTTAGTTTTCAAATGGGCAGGTAAGTCCTAAACACACGAATGAAGATATTAAAACGACACTTAAAACTGAAGGTAGAATTTACAATGTTATTTAAACTATTATGGTACCGTAGTTTTATCTACTGGACACTTGCACAGCAACACTACACTACAATGGCATTTAAACACACACACATTAGCCAGCTAACAGCTACTGCAATCACGGCTACTCCTGTTTCACTGATCACAAACGACAATGACATTCACGAGAACAAATAAACAATGCACGCCAGAATTCCTTTCGGCTTCCTCAAATCTCAAAGAAATGTGACCAACGTACAAATAGTGCCGTCACCTTATGATTAGATTTTAAATATTTATTTTAGCTTATTTTGAGAACTGAATTGTTTAAATAGTCAGTCTAATGGAATCCATTGTTTTGTAAACAGTTTTGGAATTAACCTCTAACAACAGTTAACGTAAGACGTGTGGGAAAAGGCCTAGGTACATTGTAAAGTGGTTGGCGACATTGCTACGGGCTCTGCCGGACAGCCCATATAACCTTCAAGTATTAAATGCTCTAAGCATACACCCCGCCTGCACTCTTCCTTCCCCTGACAAGCCCAAATCGTCTTCCAAGGCTCCCCCCGCACCCCTCACTCTTGTTAAATTCTAGGAGCTTACTGAGGGCTCTCCTGCCAGCACCCGACCACCTAATGTCTAAAGAAAAAACATTCTGCTGGACCAAAGAGAAAACATCGTGCTTGCTGAACGGATGCCACTGTCAGACAGTCTTTGCCTTGTCTTTGAAAATAAAAAAAGTGAAACGTTTACAGCCAAAACAATAAAGATAACATTGAATAACTTAATAACACAGTACCATAAGTTAGACTTTGCTACATTGTCCATCTCTTTATATAATCAGTTCCGGAGTGAAATTATGTTACGTGTTTTAGTCAAGGCGGCGGGGCGGCGCCCGAAAGCCCTTTAAGCACGAACCGCCACTGGATATAGTATCCCTCTCACTGCTCATCATAAATACCTTGGCATAATCTTTGATCACAAACTCACCTGGCAACGTCATATTACTTTGATACGTCAAAAAGTTGATGGATTTATCAAAATTCTTAAAACTGTAGTTCGTCGTAACTGGGGCGCCGATCCCAATACTGCTCTTTCCTTATACAAAGCATCTATACGCTCCATTTTTGATTATTCAGCTCACATAATAGACATCGCTTCAGTTACCTCGCTTATTCCACTCAATACCCTCCAATTTCAAGCTTTACGCCTTTGTATTGGAGCACTTAAGACTACCCCAACCAATGCATTATTAGTGGAAACGAGTGAAGTCCCACTTGTGATAAGGCGTTTAATGCTCTCACAAAAATATCTGATTAAAAGGCTTGCTTTTTCATCTTCCCCTTTAATTCCAAAGCTACAGCTCTTACATGCCTACTATCAACAATGTCCGCCTAGATCGGGACGCGCGCCAGCTATATATACTGCATATACCATTATAAACAGATTCTGCACTTCGATCGTTAGAACTCCTTCCATACCCATGTATTCTACTCCATTTGCAAGCTTACACTACACACCCACAATAATTTTCTCTCATACATCTTTATTAACAGGATCGTCAGCTATCGCTGATTGCGCCTACCCCATGTCAAAAAGAATGCGCATATCTCCCTCTGTTATCGGTGTAGACTTTTACACAGATGGGGCAAAACACCCCCAAGGAGTCGGTCCTGCTTTTGTTATTAGAGACTCCAACACAATTGAATGTTTTCATCTTCCGACTACTTTCTCCATCTTTTCTGCAGAGTTATTTGCCATTCAACAAGCATTAATTTACATACAACAACATTCCTTGCCAAAAGCTACTATTTATACCGACGCTAAAAGTGTATTACAGGCATTATCCTCTGTTACTCCATCCTTAAATTTATATATTTATACTGTTAAATCCCTACTTTATCACCTTGAACAAAATGGCATATATATTACACTCGTATGGATACCGGGACATTCCAATATTCTTGGTAATGATCTAGCGGACACTGCTGCTAAAGAAGCTAGTCGACTCCCCAGGCCCCCTCTCACAGTAGCTATACCCCCTCTTGATTTCTATCCCAGTCTTAAGGACATGGCCTACAGCTCCTGGCAAGATGACTGGAATCAAACTGCACGTTCTAGAGGCACGTATTATTATCAACTACAACCACATATTACCACAAAACCCCGGTTTGCCAAGGGTTCATACACACGTCGACATATCACTAACATAATTCGATTACGTTTCAATCATTCCCTTACGCCGCAATACAAGTTTCGTTTTCATTTAGTTAATCATCCTAAATGTGCATGTGGTGAATTAGAAGGGGATAGTAACCATCTCTTTTTTCAATGTCCTGTCTATTCTGCACCCCGGCGTAAGTTACTCGCTAGCCTGACACGAATGAAAATTCCCTTTCCTACAAGTCTTACTTGTCTATTAGTTGATCTCTCATCTGATATAATTGCAGTTCTTAATCAATTTATTGACGATGCTCATTTGACCCTCTAATCATTCCACGCTTTTGGTCCTTTAATTACGTATTTCACTGGTATATACGTTTATTCACTCATTTTCATTTGATCTTAGTTTTCATTTGGCTCCCGTTATACTTCACTTTAGTTGCTACTGCTTGTCTTGCTACGTTCCACAGCTACAATCTTTTGTTACTCCCGTTCCTCGTGCTTCAAACATTACTATACGTAATTCCGGTACATTCGTCTTTCACCAACTAAATCAGAACATTGCGCACTACTGTTTTTAAGATAGTATTCTCATTTCTGCACTAAATTCTCTGGTATAGGACTATACCTCAACTCCTCCATATTCCTTCAATTAATACTCCCATTAGCTTTAATTTTTTCCTTTCTCCCTACTACATTTTTTCTAAGTGTTTGTCTATCCCAATTGTAAGCCCGGTGTTGTGTTTGAGTAGTAGACAAGTCGCCAAGAGTGGCCACATCGGCGTGAAGTTTAGTACCTTTGTGTCCCTGTGCTTTTTTCTGTGTCACACACCCTTATTTTCCCCCTTCTCACCTGCTTTACATTGTTACGTTCCATACAAGAATTTACATGACATGTTCGCAGTTCGATCATATTTACTGGTGCTCCATATATTTTGTTCTCTCCACAAGTTTATACCTATCATTATTGCGTGCTGTTCTGGCTTCCATCTTTGAATCCAGTGCAAGTTTTGGTTGTATATGAACAGTGAACCCTTAGACTGCTTTCAAGACATAAGTTTTTTCAACCCTCTATAATATGTGCAAAATGCACATATCCTACGTTTTTTGGACTCTATTTGGCGTGTGATCTCCTTTTTATACGCATAGTGGCTGGACGACAGTAACAAAAAGTCCATAAGTATCAAGAAGCAGAAGAAGAAGAAGAAGAAGAAGTCTTAAGTAATACATTCTTTCCTAAATTCAGCCTGTTCTACTGACTGTTAGAAATCAAATTTGTACTTCAAAAGTTTGTTTTAAGCATTGAACTATAGGTAATACTGGAATGCTGACCGCCGTGGTAGCGCTCGCAGAAATCTGCTTCCTGTTCCTTGGCTAGTCACGCCCCCTCGTGTACGGCAAAGCGCGGCAAAGTTGACGAGATACTGAGTCTGGAAGTTAGCTGATGTGTTGTGTTTGATGGACTTTTTTTTGTAATATTTGACCGTCCATCGAATTTGTGATGCAATCAAGATGCCTATTTCTTGTGTAGCTTACGGTTGCACTAACAGACAGCAGAAGAAAACAGATGTGAATTCACAAAAGCTTCATTTCCACAGGTAAGGAGTCTAAAAGCACTACCTCACTGCAAAGCTATAAATATGGTATTTTTCAACGATAATTACTATTTTCTTCCGGTTTGGCTCTTTCCATTAAGTATTCTATGTTTATGAAGTTATCATACATGATATTTTGGCATATTAAATGTCGTACGTTACGTTTTATAGGTTATAGTCTCAATGATCTAGTTACAGAATTCATAACTTCAATTGCAGATTTCCATGGAAACGTCCGGAAATATTAAAGAAGTGGATTATAGCTGTGAGAAGGAAAGACTGGACCCCAACAAAATACAGTTTTATCTGTAGTGAACACTTTTCAGAGACCTGCTACATGTTTGGTACAGATAGAAACAAACCACTTCTTAAAGATGATGCAGTACCTGAAATTTTCAATTTTCCAAATCATCTGCTTCAGCCACCCAAGAAAAGACGTAGAATTATTCAGCGGCAAGTACCAGTTGAGGTAGGTATTATTTGCTATTATATTTTTAGGTTTTGTAGTAGTTTCACGTCTCAAATATGCAGTAAGCCTACAGTGTACCTTCCACTGCAGTGTAAATAGAATTTCAGCATCTAGTTAGAAAGAGTATTTTTTTCTGTATTACCTTAACCTGAGGGGACATATCATATGATGTTATCATAGACTGTAAGTATCCCCTTAAACCCCAACATATGGTCAACGGTATGTTCATGTTTGATGTTAAAAGTTCCATTCTGCAAGGTGCTGAAATGCTCATGTTATATTGTACACATTCTTCGATCATTAAATTTTCAGACAGATGGAAAGTTAGGCCTATACTATTGAAGGAGAATGTTTAATAAAAGTAGAAAAAATTGTGTTTGATGCAAACCTATTTTACTTTACAGGATCAAAAGCAGCGCACCAACTCAGCATCCAACCTTTGTGCTGAAGAAAATCATGTTGCATGTGATTCTCTTCCTAAGTTACCTAAACCTCCAGATTCACCAAAGAAGGTAGCTCTGAAGAAAAAAATTAAGTTGCTGCAAGAAAAACTTAGACGAAGGAACAAGAAGATCAGCAATATGAAACTGCTCCTCAAAGAACTGAAATCAACTAATTCATCAAATAGTGTCATTTCTGTGCTTGAATCAAGGTTTGAAGGCTTTCCCCTTGGAGTTCTTATGAATGCTTTCACAAATGAAGGTAATGCTAAACACAGGTGGCATTACACAAGTCTCATGAAGCAGTTTGCCTCAACACTGTATTTCTATTCACCGAAGGCTTTTAGGTTTGTTCGTTCAAAGTTCCATGATTTGTTTCATTTGCCCCACCCATCAACAATAAGGGCGTGGACATCCAAATTGAACTGTGAGCCAGGCTATTTAGAAGAGGTATTTTTGTATCTGAAAGGGAATATTGATGAGAAACCTTGGTTAAAAGACTGTAACCTTGTGATAGATGCAATGTCACTACGCACACAAACTGTATGGGACCGGGCTGAGGGCAAATATTCCGGCTATGTGGACTGTGGTAAAATTTTAGGTTCTGAGGATGAACTGGCATCGGAAGCTCTTGTATTAATGCTAGTGTCACTTACACACAACTTCAAGTGTCCTGTGGGTTACTTTCTGATTAACAAAACATCAGCAGAAATACAGTGTCAGATGATAAATGTGTGTCTTACAAAGTTACATGAAGTTGGTGTTAAAGTGTGGGGCCTAACCTGTGATGGAACTTCTACTAATGTACAAACAATTAAACAACTTGGTTGCACAATAGATTTGACAGTGAATAGTTGTAGCTTTGAGCATGTTAAAATGGGTATTGTTTTTCTTATTTTTGACCCATGCCATATGGTAAAGTTGGCCAGGAATACCCTCTCTGATAAGAAGATCATATCCTCTTCCAAGGGTGATATAAAATGGGAGTACATTGCAAAATTAAATGAAATTCAGGAGAATGAAGGATTAAATTTTGCCAATAATCTTAGTGGTGCACACATTAGATGGGGAAATAAAAAGATGAATGTACAACTTGCTGTGCAGACATTAAGTTCTGGTGTTGCTGATGCAATTTCATTTTTAAGAAAACAGGGCCATCCTTTCTTTGCAGACAGTGAAGCAACTGAAGAATTTATATACATGATCAACAGACTTTTTGATTTGCTTAATTCAAGGAACCCATTTCAGAAGGGTTACAAACAGCCATTGTTCATTCAGGGGGAACAGTATTGGGTAAAATTCTTCACAGAAACCTGTGATTACTTGAGGTCCTTAAAGATTGAAGGTGTACCACTTCTGTGCCATGCTCGTAAAATGTTCTGTGTGGGGTTTATTATAGCTGCCACTTCTATAAGTTTAGTTGCTAGAATATTGCTCACTAGAGCACAAAATCCATTTAAATATGTGCTGACATATAAGTTTTCACAAGACCATATTGAGCTGTTCTTTTCTTGTATTCGAGCTCGTGGGGGGTGGAATAATAATCCCAATACTCTGCAGTTCAAATGGGCATTAAGAAGGTTGTTGATCAGAAACAGTGTAACTGCTGCTGGGAATTGTTTGAATATTGACTCAGTTCAATTGGGTTCTGTTTTTGAATTTCGTTCGCAGAAAAGAACAGTTTCAAATGTATGTAATGAGAGTAATGACACAGGAATAGAAGAAGAATATTCAGATTTGCTTTGTATGCAATTGTCTGAATTTCAGGACAACATTTTGTGTTACATTGGAGGGTACATTGTGATGAGGCTTTTGAAGTCCCTCATTTGCTCTCGTTGTAGAGCAATGGTAATAAGACAAACTGAGAGTTTCCCTGATCACTCTTACGCAGTTCCCCATAAAACTTGTTACAGTTTTGTGCAGCATGTTTTGAGAGGTAAACTAATTGAACCATCTCCAGATGTTCTAAGAATAATTCAGTGCACAGAGAAGGAATTTAGGTTAAGAGTTGTGTTAGGTGAGCAGATGAATGCCAGCAATCTGGACAAAATTATTGTCCAATCAGTGGTAATGAAGTTAAGTACTGGAGGTAACTTGCCTTTCCATTTCTCACATCCAGTGGATAGTGAATACCTTTGTGAAGAGCTGCATGAATTACAAATCCTCAGGAAAATTGCAGAAATATATCTATTGATTAGGCTAGTGAGTTATGGCAAAAAACAAACATTGTATAAAGCTCATGGCAACTCTTCTAGTGTTAGAGCAAAGCTGAACAAACTTATAATTTTTAGCCATGTTTAGGCTAAACATGGGCTGAATGGTGCCACCTTTTTTATTCACCACTTGTATTATAGTGATAAATTAACAGGATGCATGGTATTGTATAGGGGTTGTAAAAATGTTAATGATTATTTTGTTGCCAGTATATCCATTTAATGTACTACTGTAGCATGAATTTTTAATGCGTACATCAGGGCCTATCCGTACCCTCGTGAGAACCATCCCCACCCCCACCCCTGCTCACACATACACCTCCACCCCTCGTAAACAGGTATGTTTAGAACATTCTAAGGTCTTTAGTTGGATTAAAATTTCAAACTGCATTGAAGAATGTTAGATGTGTGGTTGTTTTGTAAAGTGCAATATTTTGTTCATTAGCCTATGGTATACTTCAGTGTGACGTATATTGTATGTGTATTTATACATACACACATACAATTGCTGTCTTCTATTTATTAGGCTAGTGAGTTATGGCAAAAAAGCAATCCTTGTATAGAGCTTATGGCAACTCTTGTAGTGTTAGAGGAAAACTGAACAAACATAATTTTTAGCCTTGAGTAGGCTAAACATGGGTTGAATGGTGCCACCTTTTTTGTTCACCACCTGTATTACAGTGATAAGTTAACAGGATGCATGATATTTTATAGAGGTTGTAAAAAGTGTAATGATTATTTTGTTGCCAGTATATCCATTTAATGTACTACTGTAGCATGAATTTTTAATGCGTATATCAGGGCCTATGTGTACCCTCGTGAGAACCATCCCCACCCCCACCCTTGCTCACCCATATGCCTCCACCCCTCGTAAACAGGTATGTTTAGAACATTCTAAGGTCTTTAGTTGGATTAAAATTTCAATCTGCAGTGAAGAATGTTGAATGTGAGGGTATTTAAGGGCTGTAGTAAGGATGTATAGAAAAGGGCACATAAGTGACTGGTAAGACCACAATTAGAGTATGGTTCCAGTATATGGGACCCTCAGGAAGATTACTTGATTTGAGAACTGGAAAAATTCCAAATGAAAGCACGATTTGTTCTGGGAGATTTCAGACAAAGGGTGAGTGTTATGAAAATTTTGCAAACTTTGGGCTGGGAAGACTTAAGAGTAAGGAGAAGAGCAGCTCAACCAAGGGGTAAGTTCTGAGCTGTCAATGAAGAGATGGTGTGGAATGATGTCAGCAGATGAATAACGTTGAGTGGTGTTTTTAAAAGTAGGAAGGATCACAGTATGAAGGTAAAGTTGGAATTCAAGAGGACAAATTGGTGCAAATATTCATTTATAGGAAGAGGAGTTAGGGATTGAGATGTTCAATACATTTTCAACTTATTTGAAGTCATTTCAGAAAAGACTAGGGAAACAACTGATAAGAAATCTGCCACCTGGGTAAGTGGACTAAATGCAGATCAATGGTGACTGATTATTTTGTAAAGTGTATATATTTTGTTTAATAAGAGTATGTTCCAATGTTAAATTATGTGTGTGTATGTATGTACACACGAATACATATACTGTCTTTGTTCTGATAATAAATGTGGTTCAAAAACTGAATACAATGTATTTTCAATGGACCATCATTCACAGATATTTCTCGTCTAAAATCACTAGGCTATAATTTTTATGCATATCTTGTGTTTGTATGGCATCTATGCTATTGCCTTTTTAATGTATCGGTGTCGAAAGCCAAGAATAACGGCCGAGAATTCGTCGCGCTGACCCCACGACACCTCCTAATCTGCAGGCCGTTGGCGTGAGCAGCGGTAGCTTATGCCCTGGCCCTTCGAGGCCATTGCACCAAGGGTTGTTCTTTTTGTTTTTAGTGTACGTTTACGCATTTACTGTCTTTGATCTCTTAAAGAAAAAAAATGTTTGAGATTAATCAGGCCTAGATTATATTTTCATTTTATCCAATATTATTAGCCATTTTCAGTTTCAAATTGCTATTAATCCTCTGAAATATATATTTCGCCGTAAATCACGTGAAATTTGCAAGAGATATTCCGCTTAAATGTTTAAATTCGTTAAAATACTTGCGTCTCGTCGCATGTACGTATACGCCAGTCATGCCTCCTTGCCGTACAGCTAGTCGCACCGGAAGCCGCACTTCGCTCCCATACAGTCAGCGTTCCAGTATTACCTATAGTTCAGTGGTTTTAAGAGGTTGAACAACATTCAAATATCCGGTTTTGTTTTGAAGTAGCTGGTATGTTGTTATATAAGGCCAATTCTGCAGCTTATTCCGTTAAGAAAGTTACGGATTTTCTTCATTGAGGAATTGTGATTGATGTCTTTTTACACTGCGTCCACAACCTCTAACATATTGTTGGTAATGTTCAAGTTCAATAATGTACATTTGCTAAATGTATAGATCTCAAGTGAGAATATTAGAAGTTAATATTAATCCTTCTCAGTTTCAGCATTCTACATATTTTTAATATTTAAAGTTATTAGTTTTCTTAAATTTTATTTTTAATGTAGCATTAAAAATGAATACGCATATAACTAGCATGCTTTTCAGATAACTCCCAGCCTTTGCGTTGCAAGTGCCTGCAAGTTGTGTGTAGTAGCAAACTATCATGTATCTAAATTTTGTGGAATGAGGATTTTTTTTTTTCTGAAGAGCATCGCAGATGAAGAAATGCGGATGGTAGTTAAGACAAAAAATTGCAATATTTAGTGTGTAATTTTAATTACCGATATTGTTTTGCTGTGTTATTTACCTCTGTGTGCAATTTTATAGTGAGGCTGTGAATGTTGAGTTGTTCATTACTCTGTATGATGCGACATATGGAAGTAGGGTTCAAATTCTTGAGAGGTTTCCATTTAGGATATCTGTATCTTGTTATGGAGATTCTTCTGTATCACAAAATACCCCACAGCAGCTATTTCTGGTATGTTTTGTGATGATTTTGGTTACTGTCGGCTGTCTTTTTTGATTTATTGCTGTGTAAAAGATTTTCAGGAGTGAGTGGTGGTGAGATTGCATGGGGTCGAATACTAGTATCTGCAGCCCTGAAAAACGTATCCGTGGTTTCCCCATTTTATCATTAATTAACCTTAATTAATGCCACTGCATACTTAATCTTAACCCTTTACCTTGGAGTTGTTAGTGCAACATTAAACTGCTTTCAGGAATGGAAGAACAATCTTCAGGAATAAATTCTGGCTGTAGAAACTGTAAACGGTAGTCAGAACAAGTAAACACGGTACATTTCAGTATTGTCCCTGCATTAAAATATACAAAATACAAATGAGCATAGTTTCCTGAATAGATATGTGTTGACATAGAAATGTATTCCCTGGCAATGTGTAAGAATCTACAAAATTAGCCACAGGACGAAGCTTGTATTACCTGTAGGAGAAATTGTAGTATTCATTGTTTGTGCAGTATGTTTACATTTACAGTAAAATATCACAAAGTGACTAATGAACACTGCAATTGGGTGAAATGAATTCTCTGGGGCACTACTCGAGGTATTCAACATATAAAGTTAAAAATTTCATGATTTTCCCGTATTGAATAGAGAAACACACAATATTAAACAGAAGGAAGGATCCACCTTTCAATACTCCGTTGTTAAGTTATGATCACTGTGTTAGTTGTTTTTAGACATTTATGACTTAATTTTTGCACTGCTTTGCCAATTGGCTGATGATGACACTTCAAATGTGTTGAAACCGGTCCCAAACGAACAAGTTGTAACCTCTATTTGGTTCAACTTAAAACGGAGTATTGAAAGGTGGATCCTTCCTTCTGTTTAATATTGTGTGTATTCAACATAGACAATTTTCGAATCACCTGCGAAACAATGAAAACCACTTGTTTGACATGGAACTCCCTACAAGGGGCTTGGTTGTGTCATTAGACATGACATGCATAGAAAAATAAAGGAAAGGCACTTAAGTAAAGTTTGCTGGAGTTCGATGAAATGAGCTGATAGCAGTGTTGTATGAACTTTTGTACTCATTTCAACAGAATTTTCTTCATTTTCCATTTCCAGTCTTCTGGGTAGAAATGTGAATCAAGAACCTCCTCAGTTTTTCTCTCTCCACCACCCCCTTCCTTCCTCAAATATTTTTTCTAATTTTACTCCAGTCTTCTCTGTACTCTCCTTACCGTATCCATTCACCCCTTTCTGGGCATTCTCCAATGTCATTCTCCTATGACTTTCTCTGTAAATACTTACTGTGGAACTCTATCCTCTTCCATTCCCATCATGTGTCCATACCATTTCAGCTTATGTGTCTCTATCTTGCCTTTCAGTTCAGGGAATCCAATTCACTCCCTCATTTCTATGTTTCTGACTTTATCCCTTTATGACCAAACCAAACCAAACACCATGGCACTACAGCCCTTGAAGGGCCTTGGCCTACCAAGCGACCGCTGCTCAGCCCGAAGACCTGCAGATTACGAGGTGTCGTGTGGTCAGCACGACGAATCCTCTCGGCCGTTATTCTTGGCTTTCTAGACCGGGGCCGCTATCTCACCGTCAGACAGCTCCTCAATTCTAATCACGCAGGTTGAGTGGACCTCGAACCAGCCCTCAGGTCCAGGTAAAAATCCCTGACCTGGCCAGGAATCGAACCCGGGGCCTCTGGGATCCCTTTATGCCCTCCCTATTATTTCTCTAAAGAATTTCATCTTGGCCTCTTGCATTCTGCATTGATCATGTATTTTTGTTGTCGATGGTGTGTAATACACTGACTGACAGAGCAAATGCAACACCAAGAAGGAGTGGTCAGAACTTTATGCCAATTGCAGGGTAGACTGACGTCAGTTAGGTATGCTCATGGTGTGAAATGCGCCGCTGTGCGCGCACGTAGCGAACGATAAATGGGACACGGCTTTGGCGAATGGCCCACTTCGTACCGTGATTTCTCAGCCGACAGTCATTGTAGAACGTGTTGTCGTGTGCCACAGGACACGTGTATAGCTAAGAATGCCAGGCCGCCGTCAACGGAGGCATTTCCAGCAGACAGACGACTTTACGAGGGGTATGGTGATCGGGCTGAGAAGGGCAGCTTGGTCGCTTCGTCAAATCGCAGCCGATACCCATAGGGATGTGTCCACGGTGCAGCGCCTGTGGCGAAGATGGTTGGCGCAGGGACATGTGGCACGTGCGAGGGGTCCAGGCGCAGCCCGAGTGACGTCAGCACGCGAGGATCGGCGCATCCGCCGCCAAGCGGTGTCAGCCCCGCACGCCACGTCAACCGCCATTCTTCAGCATGTGCAAGACATCCTGGCTGTTCCAATATCGACCAGAACAATTTCCCGTCGATTGGTTGAAGGAGGCCTGCACTCCCGGCGTCCGCTCAGAAGACTACCATTGACTCCACAGCATAGACGTGCACGCCTGGCATGGTGCCGGGCTAGAGCGACTTGGATGAGGGAATGGCGGAACGTCGTGTTCTCCGATGAGTCACGCTTCTGTTCTGTCAGATATAGTCACCGCAGACGCGTGTGGCGTCGGCGTGGGGAAAGGTCAAATCCGGCCGTAACTGTGGAGCGCCCTACCGCTAGACAACGCGGCATCATGGTTTGGGGCGCTATTGCGTATGATTCCACGTCACCTCTAGTGCGTATTCAAGGCACGTTAAATGCCCACCGCTACGTGCAGCATGTGCTGCGGCCGGTGGCACTCCCGTACCTTCAGGGGCTGCCCAATGCTCTGTTTCAGCAGGATAATGCCCACCCACACACTGCTCGCATCTCCCAACAGGCTCTACGAGGTGTACAGATGCTTCCGTGGCCAGCGTACTCTCCGGATCTTTCACCAATCGAACACGTGTGGGATCTCATTGGACGCCGTTTGCAAACTCTGCCCCAGCCTCGTACGGACGACCAACTGTGGCAAATGGTTGACAGAGAATGGAGAACCATCCCTCAGGACACCATCCGCACTCTTATTGACTCTGTACCTCGACGTGTTTCTGCGTGCATCGCCGCTCGCGGTGGTCCTACATCCTACTGAGTCGATGCCGTGCGCATTGTGTAACCTGCATATCGGTTTGAAATAAACATCAATTATTCGTTCGTGCCGTCTCTGTTTTTTCCCCAACTTTCATCCCTTTCGAACCACTCCTCCTTGGTGTTGCATTTGCTCTGTCAGTCAGTGTACATTGGGTGCAAAATTTTCTTGCATTCCGTTGGATGTCCCAGTTACAGACTATACATCTCACACATTGGTAAAACTCATTGGCTTGTTCAAGTCTCTATCCAGTTTCTTAATTTATTTTCCTATCTTCTTCAATTATTCTCCCTGAATACTTGAAGCTTTCCACAACTTCTAATGGTCTTCCATTTACTCCAATATTCCCAATTCCTTCTCTATTACCTCTTGTCACCACTACTATCGTACTGTTTTCCACACTGATTTTTGTTCCATATTCCTCCATCTCCTGATTCCTTACATTATCTTGTTCTTGTCCTTACATTTCATCTTCTCCACATATTACTGTCTTATCTGCAAAGAGTGAGGCCTTTGCCTCCTTGGTTCCCAGTTTTTTGTTGTATACTCTTATGGATTTCATCAATGATTGTAATTAAGATTGGAGGGGATAAAACACATCCATTTTGGAATTCTATTTCTACTTTGAACCAGTTTGTTTGTCCTATCTTAGTATTCATACTACTTACTCACTTTTCGTTCATGGCTCTTATAATATGTTCTTCACCTCTCCCTGCCTTCTTTTTTATCAATGCATCCGAGACCACTTGCCATGGTACACTGACATATGCCTTCTCAATATCGATAAATATCATCGCTGAATCCAGCCTAAATTCCCATCTGTTCTCCGTCACGTTCTTTAGGTTGAACAGATTAAAAACTTTTAAAATTATGTTTACGCTGAGTAAGGAGTATGACACCATATGTAAGTGAAACACAGATAATAATTGGTGCCAAGAAAAACAGGGTTTGAAGCCTTTTAAATGCCGTGTTATCAGAAGTTCTTGAAGATCATTTTGATAGAACATGTCTCAAATAAAGAGATAGTGAATAAGCTTAATGAGAGGAGAATGGTTTGAGAGAATTTGATCCTGGGAAGGAAAATTTTGATAGAACACATCTCAAAGAACTGTGAACTTGTTCAGTTAGTTTTGAAGCCGATTGCAAAGGATAAAAATGGTAGAAAGATTCCAGTATATGGAACCCGGTGATCAGAGTGATATGCAAACCGTACAGTCACTGAATTTTCAAGAAAGGTCATCTTGTTGCGGTTTCAATTGCATATAAAACTGTATGTTAGATAGCTATTAATACGATATAAGGTGTCATGTAATGCTTTTTTTTGCTATTGGCTTTATGTTGCACCGATACAGATATGTCTTATGGCGACGATGGGACAGAAAAGGGCTGGGAGTGGGACGGAAGCGGCCGTGGTCTTAATAAAGGTACAGCCCCAGCATTTGCCTGGTGTGAAAATGGGAAACCACGGAAAAACATCTTCAGGACTGCCGACAGTGGGGTTCGAACCCACTATCTCCCGAATACTGGATACTGTCCGCACTTAAGCGACTGCAGCTATCAAGCTCAGTCATGTAATACCAGGGGTCCTTTGACTATGATCTTGATATCGACAGATAAGTTAAATTATATTTCCTATGGAAGTGATCACTGTTTTAGAAATCATATAAAACTGCAGGTCCTTAGCTTTCATTGAAGTAAAAGTCAAAGAAAACTTGAGGTCCTATAGGTATGATCATAATATCAACTCTCATGTAAAATTTTGGGTTTTTTGGTATCATCATAATATTGATGGTCATATAAAATGACACGATTGTTGCTTAGTTTGTTGACAAACACCATAAGTATCAATGACATCAATAAGGTAATATATTTTTCTGGCCTATGTTTCAGTGTAAGGTCAGTGGAAGTAATCAACCATACCAGTACCTTCTAACTACTTCAGTTTGCAGTGCAAAATGGACCTGGAAGCAAAGATCAAAGAGGAACCAGTCTGGCTGGAAGGAAAAACAACTGCATCACTTGTAAGTCTCATTCCAGATAACTTTATAGAGGTCAGAAATTAACCCCTAATAGCTGAATAAGTTTGGCAGGAGCATTATTTTCTATGTGCTTCCTCAGTATTAACACCAGCAGTCACCAATTGCTGAATGAGCATCTATGCGTAGTACAACTTTGTTTTGCTTATTTGTCTGGGAATACACCACAACGCACTACACAAAGCTGCCAACTCTTAGGAACTTAAGGTTGGGCTTGGATTAGTCTGTACTTTTTACTGTCAGTATTGAAATTACTTTGGTTTAGGGGTTGCACTTTTTTATTTTTCCCCTCTGATTAAAATAGAGGATGGTTGGCCAATTGTACTTTAGAAAACTAATATCCTCCTACACTACTGCACCAGTATTAGCACCACATGTTAAAAATTATTACTCCTACCATAATTAGTGTAGAAGAAGTTAAATCACAAATTTTTCATTAGTGTTTTTGAGCCTGGATACACCAGTCTGCTAAACGAAATGTCAACACAGGTGTGATTATTCTGGGTTACCCTCACATCCACAATGTGCTGGAAGATATTATGTGTTTTAAGGAATGAGCAGATTTGCCTATGACATACGAGGGATGAAATAGCTCAAAATCTGAATGTACGTTCTCTCAAAATAATTACTTTCTCAGATGTTGAATTCTTCTAGAAAGACAGAATAGTGATTAGTTCATTCTATTCCTCAAATACAGGTCAGATTCTATGTTATATAGAGAACCATGTCTAAGGGCTCTAGAATGTATGATTTCTGAGAATGATTTCTTTTATATGCCCCTTCTTAGTGGGCTCTGACACTTTAAGGACTTAAGGCACATTAAACAGATTTTTTTCTTTCCTCTTTATCATTATTTCCCTGTCCTTTTTGTGCATCCTTTTCATCCATTCCTTAGTTCAGCTACTCTTCCCTTCTGTATTGAATGTGTTAAGTTGGCATATTCTAGAACTTGTTACTTTAATTCACTTTTATTAGTTACTTAATTTACATGAGAACATAAGCTTTTAATCACAGTCCCTCCCCCCTGTAATGCTGACAAGATTTTATGAATCTAAGAGTGAAATTTAAATGTCTCGTAGTAGATCATAAAAGATCTTCTGAAATTGCAGATATTAACTCCAACACTGCTGATTCTCCACTGACAGTGTCCTCATCCCCTCAGCTCCTCACAGAACACCAGATAACATGCTTATAGTGGTGCAATATTTCATTTCCAGCTGCTTTGACTTTGGGTTACATCACATCTTTCACTGTTATATGACTGTGATAAGTCTGCTTCTTTCATGTTTATGTTTTTTATTTTACACTTGGAAGCATTGAAATATGCTGTTTCAAACAGAACTGTATTAATGTTTTATGTAGCCCCTGTGATCTCAGCAAAACCATAGTAGAGAATGTGATTCCATTATTTCAAGTAATATTAATCTGTCTATAAACAAACTCTATGACGAGAACAAAAAATCATTTAGAAATGTAACGCTTCTAATTGGTTCAGGCAACTTTTATCATTTGATTGATATGATTGAACATATGAAAACATTTCATACAATTTAGTGTTTATGCCTATGGCTGCGTCCTTCCAAATTCTGTGTGAGATAGCCCCCATTCCATCTCTGGTATTATATCTTCTGGTATGGCTAGAAAACGTTTGGCATTTTATATTTTGTTCTCAGTCTCATCCTTTCTCTGACATAAGGAGTGAGCAGGAATATTAGCACCATTCTCAGTACAGCCTTTGGTTATAACAATCCTCTGCTGGTAGAAATCTTCCTTAAACATTAGTGAAATTACGAAAGTAACTGTAATACTGGAAATTAATGATTTAACATGCTCATTTGTTTGTGACTGTATTTGTAGATGTGTGTTATGAGCATACCTAATATTTCTTATTTTCCACAGGAAAATTTTGAACATGTATCAGAAGTGATAGCTCTGAAAGAAGAAGTTAAATCAGAGTTAACCGAGCCAGAGTCATCACAGGAAGACTCTCTTGAGGTAATGTATATAATTTGATAATCCATCGTCAGATAATGGAAATGGGTAGAAAATAGCTCAACAGATACCAGGGTTTGATCCATCTTTTTAGTGCACATGATTGATAGTCCTACCGGTAATATACTTTTTTATGAGATTGACTGTTTACATATCTAGTTTTCACTTTTCCTTCAAGTTGTTCCACGATCTTGCGTTATGAATTGTGCAGCAGTTAGGATTATTCCGAAGAACTCTACTCTATGTCATTTGGTAGCTGGTATCATTCCTACTGATACTTTTGAATTTGTTAATTAGTTTTGAACACAAAGTAGCTGAAAGGTACATTCTTTTGTTACTGTTACAGAATATTTTACTAGTCGTTTCCAAATGAAACACTTTTGTTATCTTATTGATTATATTAATTATTGTTTTCTAAATAATACAGTAATTTATTGATACAAGTTGCAGGTGATATGCTTGTTTACTGTGATTGTTCGCTTGTATACTACATACATTGTAGCCATCTCTTGGCAAGTGAAAAATATTATTTTTCTCCCTAATGTGGTCTGTGATGGTACTAGTCCAATGTGACTTCTAATATTTGTACCGGGAGGTGCACCTCAACCCCGCACATTGAAAAGAAGCGCCTTAGGGAACACTATCTATCGAACAAAACTTGAAACCACTAATGCATTAAGTTGCAACATTGATCAGAAGATGTCACTACTGAATAACTGAGTATGTTATTTTAACGTTTCCTAAACTGACTGGATTTCTTTGTTTTGTTTTGGTGTACATCAGAAAGTTTGAATTTTTCTCCATATATATCCCCACAAAAAGCTACGGTCATGCACTCTGGAGCAAGGTGGAATAATTACTGATTTAAAGAAGTTTTGGGTTTATAAGTTTTTTCAACTAAATTTACTTTCATTTATTTTGATACTTCAATGTTTTGCAACACTTCCTTCTCATCTCGCCAGCTTTGAAGTCTGGCCAATCCCAAAGTTTCTGTATTTATTTTTCAGCCAATCATAAACTTCTTATAACTTTTTGAGTATCATATAAAATGAGAGGGTGTGGTCAGATTTTGCCCAGAGCCTTCTCGAACCCTCCCATCGGGTATAAAAGCCGCGACTTTTTCTAGTTACCTTGTCTTATTCTCGTCAAATTTCTGAGTGTGTGTTACGGCAGGAGGCCTAATTCTTTGGCAGGCAGAACGTCAGCTCAGGTAATGGCCACCAGTTTTCTATATCTGTAGCTATCTTCTTAAACTCACAGGAGGGGAAGCTTCTAATGTTTAACTATGTAACCATCTGTTTTCAAAAATGTAAGCTTTCATTCTGCTAATGTAAAATTTCATACAGACTTAAAGTGTAAATTGGGGATAGAGAGTGTGTTACCCTCTCTAATTCCCCTTCAGTTTATCTTGAGGTGACTACGATCTTGTAACCTTTTTCTTCTGTAAATCACTCATTAACTTCTCTTTCGAGTCACCTCAGTTGTGTGGAATTAGCCACTGCATCATCGGGCCACCAGCCCAAGTAGGGTTTCAAAAGTTGGTTTTCAAGGAGTGCAAGTTTTATGACTGCATACATTTTGAGTTTGGACCAGTAATATAACCTGTTGTTCTCTTCCATGAAGGCCCAGTAGTATAGGTACAATATACCGCTGTGTAAAGGAATTGTAGGTTGTGCCTAGAGATGCCAGAAATTGTATAGTTTTGTGTAATGTTTCCTGGAGTAGGCTGTAAGGACTTGGGAGCACAGCATCCTTGGCTGAATTTAAAGAGCATGTAAACTCTTGTCTGATATTGGTGCAATTTTCAGTCGGGCCTTTGGAAGGCCGTATGTGTATCGTTTGGAGCAAGGTGCTCTGGAACTGCGTCTTGGGAGATATCTCTCGTTATCTAACCAAACGCAACATTTGTGGCGTTGTAAACTTGTAAATTGGAGCTAGAAGCTCAAAACTTTTAATTTCCAACCCTTGGATTTCTATTCTTGTTTGCTATTTTGTACCTGATGTTTTGTTCCTTGACCTAGTGAAGAATTTTGTTAAATTTGAGATCTGAAAAGAAATATAACCTTTGTTTTAAAGTTTAAATTAATCTTTGATATCGTCGATAGACCCATTAATGCTGACACCTTCTTTCACCTCTCTGCGTTCCACAGATAATCTCGGAACAATATTACTTAAACATGCAATGAATAAACAAGCCATTCAAGTGTCATCTTGCCTTTCTGTTTCATACATCGTAAGGGATAGTGTTTGTGAATAGACCTTGTAAGTTCACCATTACTCACCTGAACATTCGTTACATGAATAATTCATCATTACCAGAATGCACATTTGATCACTGTCATCGTCCACTTCATAGCATGCGTGTCATCTTCTTTTACTATGACTATGTTGCTATGGGGTATTTCATTGCCCATTTATTGAGATATTCATTTCACCATCTCATCCAGGAGTTCTGGGTTAGCTGCTGAAAATATAGCAATGTGGGCAAGGTTGTGATGAGAGAGGAAGTATAATCATGACCAGAGAGTGTAGTAATTGGCTCTCCTATAAGGAAATTGGTTGTAGTTAGGTAAGAAGTGTCAAAAGGTTCATCATTTAGCTTTGGTGAGAGGATGTATGTGTTTCAAGAATGGTACATTCTTTGTTGGTGAAGCGATAAGAATCCATCACTTGTCTGGGGCATTAAATCAGACTCATGACAGCTGCTTCCTAGATTCCACCAAAGTGTGGTGTTGCAGGAGGGATGAAATGCCACATCAGTCCCATGCCTGCAGTTGTGTGAAGAGTTGGTTTTCTGAGTGTTATTTTGCTGGAAGGCCTTGATTTCTATAGCTGCTCCGTTGAAGTTTGTGCCATTATTGCTGTAAATGCTTAGGGGTTGACCTCTATGAGAACTAAGTTGATAAAGTGCGGAGAGAAATGTTGTTGTGATGAGATCGGGTATCATGTCTAAGTAGAGAGCCTTATTAGCTAGCAGTCTGGTCTTGTTCGATGTCACACAATTTTTTTATTAGATTTGGGCCAGCATAGTCTGTTCTAGTTTTAAGAAATGGGTATGTCGGGGTTAAAGGCACCATTTGTGTATTTCTCATTAATTATTCCTCTGTGTAACACTTTGCATAGAGTAATCAGGATCCTGATTTTTATTCCCCCAGGCGTGAGATCACGGCTGATGATGCATATGCAATGGGCGAAACATAAATGAGTATGACACGATGTAACACCTGAGATGTGTATGAGTGTGGCTTCTTTCTGTTCCCCTTTCTGAAGAGATCCTAAACTTGTCTCTCAGAGTGTTGAGTGCCAGGATGAAGTAGTCCAAGGTGTTCTGCCATCATAAATGTATTTGTGAGGTGATACAGAATTTCTAATGTTTCCAGTCCGCTAGTATTGGAGTATTGTGCAGTCATCCTCTGTCAAGAAGATGGCCTTCTTGATCTATGATTGGATAAATAGTCTTTATATGAGTTGTTAGTTTCCTGCACAACATTAATATAATATTTGTGTAAAGGGTTCAAGTCCGATACAAACAGTGGACTTTAATTTCACTCCGTGGGTTGTTTACAACAATCTCAGACAATTATATGTTACAAATCTCATGACTGGTCCATATTGAAATGTACATTAATTCAACGAGGTTACAAAAGTTTATTGAAATCCTCGTATTCAATACACATATGGTTCTTAAAATTAAGAATTTCATCTTGTCATAGTAATTTAAGGGGACATGTTTCGCCCACTGCATGTGCATCATCAGCCGTGATCTCATGCCTAAGGGATTAAAATCACGATCCTGATTAGTCTAGTCAAAGTGTTACATAGAGGACCATGTGTTATAAAAAGGAGGAAACTTAGTCCCATGCCTGCAGTTGTGTGAAGAGTTGGTTTTCTGAAGGTTGTTTTACAGAAAGGTCTTGATTTCTTTAGCTACTCTGAAGAAGTTTGTGCCATTATCGCTGTAAATGTTCAGCCTACAGCCAACAGCGCATAAGCTCAATGCTCTGCCCATCTCCTCTCCCCCGCCTCAGTACCACACAGATACAATACAAGAAGTGCAAGTGTCATTTGTACTGACGCTACAAAGGCAACTAGTTCATACCATAAAGGTTGACGGTGTAGGTAAATGTATACACAGTGTTTTTCACAAAATTTAACCCTTTTTTCTCTGATCTTAAATATCGTTCTACCCTCCTCTCGTTACTGATTCTTCATTACACATCCCTCAGTAGTCGATTTGAACATTGAAGCTGTAGCCAACTTCAAGCATGAGCGTATCCACTTGACTAATTCGACAAAAGGAGGTTACCACATGAACTAGTAAAAACATACATAGCAACACAAGATCATGAACCTTTTTTCACTTCAACGAAAATACAAAGTGAGTGGCCTCCCCATACAAATATGGGTTTGATGCTGCTTGTTGTTTTAAGGGCCTAACATCGAAGGTCATCGGCCCAAATAAGGGTTTAACAGGGTGTCCACCTGCATGGAAAACCGCAAATCAGGGAATGTCAGAGACTTCAATTTATAGCGGGAAAACCAGGAAATGTCAGGGAATTCAGAAAATATCTGGAAATTAGTTCTTCGGCCAGATAAAATGGACGTACCTTATTTATCCCTTAATAGAAGCACATTTTTTAATTTTTATAACACTAATCTTGGGTAGGCTTATGTCTTTTATGCCAGGAATAAATTGTAAAGGAAACTGAATAAACATTCAAACAAAACCAAGTGTGATATTGAATGTGAAGTAACCATTAGCTTCAGTAGCTATATGGGTAGCCTATAGCGCTCTGATCGATTGATCCAATTTTCAATGTTTTGATTTGCTTACTATTGTATATTCTGTGTTGTTGCTGAATGGAGAGGCCTATATTACATTTTCAGCTTTCTAATAGCTTAAATATATGGCTTCCACAGCGAAATATGCACATAGACAACAGATGACTCTGTTTGTTTACAATGTAATGACGTGTGCGATAGTCACTACCTTGTAAAATGTAAAAAGAGACAAAAAACACTGACTGAATGCAGGTAAGTGTGAAAATCACTTGAACTTAATACTCATTCAAGTGCTCATTGCTATTATTATTATTATTATTATTATTATTATTATTATTATTATTATTATTATGATTACAATTATTAAATGTGCTGTTGTAGGTAAACCTTGTGTAAATGAGTAATGCATCGTGACACCATTCGGGCCGCGCCATGTTGAGTTTCTAACCTATCTGATGAAATGGTTCGTCACGTACGTGGGTGAGTGAGGCTCCTCAGTAATCAAGTGATTTGGAGATGTTATACAGCAGTGGAAGTGATAAAAACTTGCGGCAGTGTTACGTTTGTATTTATCAATCGTACCAACACATTTTGTCTGTATTGTTCTTTTTCTTCCAAATTTGCATTGTAAACAAAATGGGCCGCCAAAACAACAGACTTAGAAGCCCAGCCACTACCAATGATGCCAACGTAGACCACCTCATGAAGTGCACGCTGGACGACTTTATTAACTCGGACAGCTTCCTTAAAAAAATTGTGCGGGCCATTTTGACCTGCATTACAGAAATGGTTATAAGAGAACTTGAAAAAAGTTTAATATTTAGTGTCGAAGCATTTTCAGAGTTAACTGAAAATCTTGATGAAAAGGAGGTGGAAATCCACAAAATGAAGGAGGATATGGACTCCAAATGTTATTCATTGGAGCAATACAGCAGGAGGAATAATGTAAGATTTTTCGGCATCCCCGAATGTTTGAACGAAAACTGAGATGAACTAGTGCTCAGCGTGTGCAAAGCAGTAGGTGCATATGTTATACTTAATGATATTGATAGGTGTCACAGACTAGGTCCTTGATCACCATGGAAAACAAGACCTATCCTATTCAAATTTGTGTCTTATCACTCATGGCAGAATGTCTTCACTAGGAAAAGGAAACTGAAAGGCTCATCCACAACAATCTGTGAAGATCTTACAGCTACCAGAATGTCCATCATGACGACAGCAATCCAGTGTTTTGGTCTTAGAAACACTTGGACTGACTCAGGAGACATCATAATCAAGAAGGCTGATGGGATGAAATTAAAAGTGTGTCAGTTAAAGGAACTTCCTATGGCATAAGCTTCTCTTGCAGTGCTATTTGATCACTTGACTATGTGAGTCCAAACCCATCGTTTACCGTAAGTCACAGCTGAGGAGCTAGCTTTTTGATTTTTTCAAGTAAATTTGTGTATCTATCTATCTATCCATTTACTGTATTTATCTATCTGTCTAAATATCAGTAGAGTAGAAACAAGAAAGCTGGACCAGCTTTTCGAGGCAAGAAAGCTGGACCAGCTTTTCGAGAGAAGAATTCTGGACCAACGGCAGCCACTGCGCATGCCCCGTGCGCTTCACTCCCTGAAGGGGCCTCTCAATTGGCAAGGCACGTGCGGGGAGGCGCCTCTCACTGTCAAGGCTACACACAAGTGTGGAATGTCGCTGCTTGCGCTAGCTTACTACTGCTATGCGTGGGCGTGATAGGTAACATCACTTGTTATAGTGCGTAATTGAGTATCTTTTTACTGAAAGGTATTGTAAGAGCAAAACAAGTTCACTATTAACCTTACTCTTCTAGTAGAGATTTAAAAAAAAAAGATCCTCTATTGTGTCTAATTAACTGCTTAGCTCAATTATCAAAAACAAAAAAATTCTACCCTACTTGCCTATGTGATTACCTCTTGAATTGTTGATGTTGGTGACAGGAAAGACATTTAGACAAAAATCATCATGTTAGATATGGTACTGATTTTTTTTTTTTTTGCAGAGTTCTTTTTACTTGTTAGGGTGCATGTAGGAAATGTTAACTACACTTACCCAGAGGTGTTTATGTAAGAGGTAAATATTTCTTGAAAGGCAAGGTTCTGTGAGTAGATTTGCTTCTAAAAGTTATTTGCTGGAGTTCCTCTCACTGTTCAAGGTGAGACAGCTACATGTTAAATAATTGCAGCAACTGGATTTGCTTCACAAGGTTACTTGGTGGCGAAAGGTGAACAGGATATGAGATTTTTTTTTTTGTAAAAAAGAATGGCTTACCTGTCTGTTTGAAGGTTAGCTTCTAACAACTCTAACGAACTGGTGATGAGTGAAGGACAACACAAAAGTGCTTAGTTTAATTAAATAATAAAAATATTTTTCTCGACTAACCTTTAATTATTTTTTCGACTGGATGCACATCTAGCTGTAATTCTTGACGATAGATACACGCATTGTTTACTAACCTTACATCAATAAATGTCATCAATGAAATATCATTGTACTAGGTAAAAAAAGAAAAAAAAACTCGGATAAAGTCTGAAATCAGAGGTTGATTAAGACATTCCGTTGTTACGAACGCGATAGTATGAATTTTTACATACGGAATAAAACAAAAACATCTCGCCATTTTTGTTGGATATGACGGCAACTGTTTATACTCATCGAGGTCAAACAGCCTATACATGAGGGTGTCATGTCTGTGATTTCTTATTATCTTTGTCCAAGATGGCTAACACAAAAAAAATGCATTATGATCTCTGAACTAATAAATTAGTTAGGCTAACACATGATGTGCTATCTCATCAAAAATTATATCGAATATATATGTTTAGCACGGAAGATGAAATAATAAATCGTCTAATGAATCAGTTAGGGGCGCGTGAATTCACCGCAAAGAACAACAGCAAAGAACTTCAGTGAACAAAGACATCAAACACGACAGTGTTTTAACAAAAACAAAAGAACGTGCTGCCACGTAGCTGAAATATTGGTTGAAAAAAACTGTAAAGCATGGTTTATTTTAAAATAAAATATGATGAACTATTTCTTAATCAACCTCTGAATTGAGACAGTGTGTGAGTGAAAGCTATAATTTTTCACACCTACACAGGTTGGTGATTTGAGGATAGAAAAAATAAAATCTGGTAAAGGATTCAAGGTTATAGCATTTGGATGGTGTAAAAACATTTAAAAAAAATATGTGTATGCATATATAGGTTAGGATGACTTATTCAAGCAACTCGAATAATAAGTGGATCATCACACTGTTTTATTTACCTGTTAGTTCAAAATACATGATTAAATTCTTTCTTACATGCTTCACAGTCTTTAATCATTGGATTCGCTCCGTCAAAACCATCAACCTCGTCTTGTCCTCTGTAGCAATAATGTCTGACACATGGGCTGCAGACTGCTATTTCCAGTTTTGCTTTTACATAGTAGGGTAGTTTCTCCCATGCTTCATCTAAATCTTTAGCGGCATATGTTGAGAGAAACCCAGATGGTAAATAGCGAATTAGATGTTGTGGCATTCGAAGTAAACTGCCATGTGTATAGTATGATGTAATAGCCTCACTTACTAGTGAGAAATATATTGTACGTAAAGGATCAGGTTTAATACTTGGTGTACATAGTTCACATTTACACTGGATGTTATCCATGACTGATGACACGCACACACTGTTGCCAACAAAGACAATACCTTAATATTTATTCACACACTTTTTTAAATAGTGTGCTACAGTTTACGTTACGTCACACTGACATGGCGTATACTCCAGTTAGCTTTAAAGTACACTTCTCTTAGCAGTTGCCTAGTGTGAAAATAGCGAACTAGAGAGAATAATTTTATGATTGACAACGAGGAGGATCGAACTTGTACTCTTCTAGATGTGAGCGAATTCACTTGCTTTATATAAAAATTTTAATGCTAGGTGTAAGATAATCTCACATTATATTACCAGACGCGACTTTATTGTGTGTAAAATTATTATTTTGTAGACATATGTTTGAAGCAGAACATTCCTTTGTAGTGTATATCTATCCCGGATGTTTTCTGCAAGCAGCTTTCGCATAAACCGGTTAACGCCTTACTTCTTTCGCGGTCATTGCTGGTCATGGTCGTGCTTTGACCACGGTTTCATCAAGGCTACAAAAAAAAAGGATGCGTGAACGTAAATCCCGGTCGCTACGCAGCTTACTAGCAGATGTTGTATCCAGGCAGGTTTTTTGAAACTAGTTGTTTTTTCAAATTACATATCGCCGTTAGAACGGGTATATATACTGCGATCGCTTGCTGTAGGTACGTTACAGTTTCAGACTGCCTTCGAAATGCCGTCCGTCCAAGAAACTCTCTTTGAAAAGCTTCTAGCGCTGCGGGAAATAGTTAGATTAATGGAAATGTGTGAGATAAATAATATAGTAGAAGTACAGGGCTCATTTGAAAGAGCGATTGTAAACAGAATACGTCATATGACTAACGAAGAGTTTCGGCTTCTCGTTAGGTTACATACTCGTATTTTGTTACGACGCGAAAGCCCGAACTTCCATATATTATTTATTCACAAATTTAATTTCTTTTCCTGCAACGCCATGTTAGCAGAACTAAGAGAGCTAATGGACGATCACGGAAGTGATGGCGATATTTTTGGTGAGTTTTAACTTTTTTTTTTAAATTTCAAGACTTCGTCTATTGTCGGATTGCGAAAGATTTTAATTTTACATTAACTTTTTCTTTCTATATAGGAGAAGACTAAGATGTGTGGCTGGAGGAGGAGGAGAATTTAATTTATTTGAATTGTTATAGGTGAGTGCCAAAATATATTTTATTTATCTTGCTTTCTTTTCTGCTCTTAGGAAGATAAACTAATTAAAGATATTTTTTTACGTCGCACTAACACAGATACGTAAAGGAGTAGGAAAAAGGATGGAGTTTAATTTAATATTAAAAAATTACAAGAGGTTATCTTTAGTTAAATTTTGTTTAATATAATTTATTAAGATACACGTTACACAAATGTTTCGAATTAATTATGCAGAGTTGAGGTGGAAATATCTTCTTGCTTGAGGTAATGTCCAACGTTGCCATCAACAAAACAAACAGCATAGTTTCTTGAGCAAGGGAAGTCTGCAACAATAGAGAGAGGACACTATAAGATGGTAAATCTATCAGACATTAGAGTAAAAAATTAAAAATATATTATACTAGCGTACTTACTATTGATTTTTTTTAGAATACATATTCCTTCGGAATCCATGAATTATGCGTGGCGTCGAATCCTAGCCACGATACAAAAACTTTGTCGTTCTTTCTTTTTAAAATTTTATCAATGAGGTATATTTTAGGATGTTTTGTCTTCTGCAGTTCTTGTTCATAGAACGCACCAAATATTGGTTTATTTTGATAGTCGTGAAGCAAGTAAGTTCTCGGTGATGTTTCTTTTACTTTTCTTACAGTAAATAATTCATTACTCCAATTAGGAGTATAGCCCTTTGTAAAATATCGCTTAATTTTACTTATTCGTACTATGTCACCTACTTTTAATTTTGGTGGGTAAGGTGACTTCTTTTTCTTCATTTCCCGTAATTTGTACACAGTAGCAAGTTGTTGTAGATTATTTGTGACGTCTATAGGTTTCATACCAATCGTACGATGTTTTCGATTATTATATTCATCTAATAGTTTTGGTAGCATGCGAAGCCAGTGGTATGATCCACACGCCGAGAATTTCCTCCACATCCACTGCTTCAGTGTTCGATTGAAGCGTTCAACTACGCTTGCCTTCAAGCTGCTCCCTGTCGAATAGTGCTTAATTTTTCTTATTGTAATCTACTGTTGAAAATCTTATTATAAAATTATTTTCCCCTGTCAGTTTGCAGATGTTTTGGATAGCGTTTACATTTTGAATAGATGCGTTCCATATTCTCCACTACTTCGTTTCCTGTTTTTGTTTTAAGTGGAACTGCCCAGGCATACTTTGAATAAACATCAATAACAGTTAACATGTATTTATATCCACTATTAACTTTCGAAAACAGAGACATATCAACAAGATCCGCTTGATGTAAATCATCTCTTCCGAGGCTAATAACGCTCCGTCTTTCAAAATTCTTTCGCACTGGAGCGTGGAGTTCTTTCGCTATTTCTTCTCTGATATTGTTCATAAAGTATAGGTAAAAGAATTCGTTCTGTGTCGTCTATTCGTTTCTTGAATCGCAGTCGATCTATAGCCAGTTGTTGCCAGTTGCTTCTTCTGTCTTCACATCCAATTTCATAGATTACTGAAATATCCTTTGAGAATCTAACCGCTTTAAATATATTTGCGAACGGAAGTTCGTCCCACCGCGCAGTGTTCATTTATTCGATGTACCTCGACTTTCAAAGTTATTCTTCGATTAACAAGATTTCGTTTTCGTGTGACGAATGACCAGCACTTCTAGATGCTATTAACTTTTTCAGTCTCTCCACTAGACTGTTTGGATCATTCCAATGAACTAATTCGATCTTCTTTCTTTGTTCATTTTTCCACTTGGCTACTTTTGATCCTCTTCCTGTACGTTTGTATTTGTGTACAGTTACAAA
This sequence comes from Anabrus simplex, assembly GCF_040414725.1. Classification (NCBI taxonomy): domain Eukaryota; kingdom Metazoa; phylum Arthropoda; class Insecta; order Orthoptera; family Tettigoniidae; genus Anabrus; species Anabrus simplex. The sequence goes on from NC_090279.1 coordinate 39,696,376, forward strand.
TTTTGGTGTGCTCCTTCCTTTTTTCACTTTTGCATCTTCTACTAATGGCTTGATAATTTTTTGAAATTTGAGCGATTTCGTGCCTCTCATTGGCTTGGCTGCGTCATACTGTTTCCTGTGCACGTTAGTGTAATTTAATATATGACTGTAAGCTGACAGATCCTTATCATCATACAACTGTGCGTCCGGATCTTTCTGAAATATTAATTCAAGGAGACCTTCAGTTAAAGGATAGTTAAAATTGTCAATTATAAGATTGTTATCGCGAAACAGTACTTTTTTACTCCCTAAATAGTGTTCTCCATGAACTACTCGAACCCCGAATATTCTATCAACTTTGTGTCTCAATTGTGGGTTAAGATAATTTTGCAGGAGAGTTGTAACCTTTCTGTCCAGAGTTTCTTCTTCTTCTTCTTCTGATTCTTCTTCCTCATCACTTATATAACTATTTAATTTTCGATATTTCTTTGCAATTAATCCATTCGAGTTAACTGTAAGCTGCTGTAGTTTATTTAATGGTGCAGTTATTGGTTTAAATGTTTCTTCTAACTTTAGTTGGTTTAAAGCCATATCTGCTTTAAGAGAGTTATTTTTTTTTTACATCTTTTCTTAATTTTGCTAGTTTATCCTTTACACGACTTTTTTCCACTATGTTCGCCTGCATTTTTTAAACTGAAGCGTAACGTCTATTGTTTTACTCATATACAGTATGTTCAAAGAGTATATGGAGCGGAAGATCGTTAGTATTCCATTGTTCTGGGTCTTTTAGGCGGAATTGAATTTCATCACCTTCCTTTACAGCAATTGGTGTACCTACTTCTAATTCGATTGGATTGTTCACGTGATTAATCATCGCATATACCAGAGAACCACGTGAACTTGTTAACGGTGTAAGTGTACCCGTGTAGGGAAGCTTATACATAAGACGACAGTTTTGTAGCATATATATTGGTGACTGATTTGACGGTAGACTGTTAATTTGAAAAAGAGCTTTTCTTGGTTTTTTGTGCAGTTCCGTTTTCATCACTTCAAACTCTTCTTTTGCAGTAGCAAACGTTTCTAAATACTGTTTGTTAACAACATCTTGCTCGTGGATAGGTGAATCAACATTTGTAATTCGTTTGTTCTTCATATTTAATTCTCCGTTAGATTCAACTGGTAGAGAATTTTTCTGAAGTTTAGATACGACAAGTTTTAACTCGTCAACTTCTCTCCGCGCAGCTGCATACTGTTCTACAAAGATTTTATTTGCAACATCTTTCTCATTTAACGGATTATGTACGTTAGTAATTCGCTTATTTTCCATACTCAAAGTACCACCCACATCAACGTTTAGTTTCTGTTGATTGCTTATTTCATTCTTCAGTTTTTCGAGTTCTTCACGCGCTGCTGAATGTTTTTCCAGGTATGCTTTATTAATCGCATCCGTCGAATGAATAGGTTTACCGATGTTTGTTACTCGTTTATTTTGCATATCTATCGATCCATCGTCATTCACTTGTAGTAGTCTACCTTTTGTATGCTTTTCTAAAAATAAAAGCGAAATTGCATCTTGTTCCTCTTCAGGATCTGCCACACCCGATATTCTCTTGTTGTTCATGTTGAGGTTATTGTCAGTTACAGGAAGGTGATCATCCACAATATCACGTAAAAGAGAATCAACATATTCTATGCGTGCAGAAACGTCGTTAACTCGTTTCTCTAAATTTCTCTGCACATGGTTAGTGTGCGTACGCATTGTGTCAAGCGAAACTGCTTCGTTTCCATTCATCGCTGGAGCTATTCCTTTCAGCCTTTTGTTCTTAAAATCAACTGCATCCTCTTCTACTTCACATATGTCATGTATTTCATTTTCAAGATCTAAAATGTCACGTTGTATTTCTTCTTTATTAATACTGTCCTTAACGGTTTTTAACACATAATTTTTATTACAAGCATCCTCCATGTTTATAGGATTGCCTACGTTCTTTAAACGTTTACCATGAATACTTAAGTTTCCGTCAGATGATGATGTTACGTAATTTGTATTAACCATCATTTTTTCATCTACATATGATTTAGTAGCAATATCATGACGTGATGATGGTCGCGTTACATACACGTTACTGGTTCTGTTGTTTGATGCCATCGTGATGTTCTTTCTCTACTCAACAATTCGAAAATGAGTTCGTTAATGTATACACTCTCGTATTTATATCACATAAAATATATCGAATCCATTTCGATATCGACCTTTGCTTATTTCGCTATCCTTATCGATAACGAGAAGGCTGAATTTCGACTGCGACCAACAACGATAACATAAATCAGTGAACTGGTTGTAACTCATATCGGTGTTCACGTGATCGTCGTAGACATGCCGAAGATTTCTTGCATCTTGTTTAAACAGAATAATGAAATTAGCGTTGTCTCTAATAAGTTGTTTGGGAATGCAGGAATAGGTCTGACATAAGTAAAAAACATCCACGATATGGTGTCGACCTCTACTAAAGTAGTCTTTCATGTGCTGCTGTTTGTCGCTTGCTACATCGTCAAAAATAAACACGGAATTTCTTTGAGCTTTTTCTGGCGGTATTACTTGCTCACGATCAGAGTAAAACTCGCATTTTATTTCTTTAATAGATTTTAAAAGCTTCTCTAGCTCAATATATTTCTTCTGCGACAATGATTTTGAGTAAACATACACATTCTCAAAACGTAACCCGTTCGGTTGCAATAACAAATTAATCATTACATTAGTCTTCCCTGCATTCGATGGTCCGCATATGAGACCGCGTATTGTGTCCGGCAACAGTTTACTATGTTTATTTTTCTTTCCTACTGAACGTTTTGTGTCGTTCAGATTTGCAACAGGTAAAGATATCGATTGTTTTATTGTCTTCACCATCACTTTCTTTTGATGATAATAATTTTCAACGATCGAGTGCACAGTGAATTTCTTTTTTTTCTCAAAGTTATTGTTGATTACTAAATAAACACGAACTTTTTTTACCTTCTGTTTTACTTATCTAGTTCCAAAATGGTTCGTGCATCACACTACACGTAGTATTAAGAAGTGCTGGAAGAGCTGTCCTGTTATAGTGATCTAATACTATGTTGCCAACTTCACAACCCCTCATATACCGACAAGACGGTGACCATTTTCTATGTTCTGTTAACGGGTCATCATTTTTATCCCACGAAAATAATTCGATTCCGCAAAAAATACATTTAACTGCGTCTAGGTATCCCGTGAAGTAAAATCCAGCTTTAGCTAAACTTACGGGGTCTATCCACGGTACACGCCATCTAGCGAAAGTCCTTATCCGATCTACCTCAGATTTTAAATTTAACGGACGAGGAATGTACGCCATGTCGCTGTAAAATGAGGAGAGCAGAAAAATATCTCTCTTATTTATATATATATCTTTCTACCTTTCAGAAATAAAAAAAAAGAAATAAAAACTTACATACATTTTTAGTACTCAACAGTTGCACATCGTGTAAAAATGTAATTCGTATATAATAACACACTTGATAGCAGGAGCTCTTATTTGAGTATGCTGCGTCGAAGACGCAACGTTGTAGCAGCTCCTTGTAAACGAGTAGGGAAAGGAGGAATAATAGGCAAAGTTCTTAATAAAGCTATAGATAATTTACCAGTAGAATTGCACATACCAGGTTATGAATTCTGTGGACCTGGGACAAAGTTAGAAAAACGACTTAAGCGTGGTGATCAAGGAATAAATCTATTAGATAAGGCATGTAAAGAACACGATATCGCTTACGCTACATACAAAGACCAGAACAGAAGGAAAGAAGCAGATGAAATCTTAGCCTCTAAGGCTTGGTCTCGTGTAAACTCTCAGGACGCATCATTAGGAGAAAGAGCAGCTGCACTAGCAGTTACGGGTATTATGAAAGCGAAAACTAAAGTAGGTGGCGGTAGACGAAGAAGAAAATCAAAACATCGAAGAGAACGAGTAAAACAAAAAAAAAGACAACATGCTGTAAAAAAAAGAAAGGTGGTTTTCTTCCACTCCTTCCGATATTTGCAGCCTTGTCGGGCTTGGGCGGTCTAGCAAGTGGAGCTGCGGGCAGAGCATCGGCTGTAAACAAGGCGAAAGCCGCACAGGAAGAATTAAAAGAAATGAAGCGCCACAATCGAATGCTAGAAGCGATGCGTGGGAAAGGGCTTTCTACTCGAAACAAAGGAAAGGGCATTTACTTAAATCCTCCAGCATACAAAAGATAATGGAAGGTCTGCCGAATAGAGCATTAACTAACATAGATCTATATCGTTAGGCATATCGTTTAAAAATTCCCTACTTCAGAGGTGTGTTTATGCGAGATACGTTACCGAAAATTTCTCGTAAAAATGAGAGTTGTATTTTGAATTTAGATCCGATAAGTAAATCTGGTTCGCACTGGGTTGCGTTCAGTAAACGAGGTGCGTATGTCTACTACTTCGATAGTTTTGGTAATTTACGTCCCCCTAAAGAGGTATTAGAATATTTAAGAAACTGTTACATTCGATATAATTTTCATTCTTATCAAACTTTTAATTCATCAATTTGTGGTCATCTGTGTTTACTATTTTTATACTGTATAAATAAAGCAAGACCTTAGTATTTGTGTTCAGTGTGCACGATGCCGTATGAAAGACGGATTACACTCGAGGGTAGAGGCTCGAAGATTGATGTAGTATTAGAAACTCCGATTTATTTGAATAGAGCTTCTTTCTATGAAATAGGTCTTGCCGCACTATTTACATCTAATAGTATTCGAAATGTCACTAGTAAAAATAATAAGTTTGCTATATATTTGAATGGTAAAAAAATTCTTTTGAGTGTAGCAGAAGGCATTTATGAATTCGAAGATCTTGTTGCAAAAATATAAAGTTTGCTAACTATTAAAAATGTGAAACTATTTCTGCGGGAGTACACTCCAAAACTTAGTTTTTTTATCTCGACTATTAACAACAAACCTACTATGCATTCTCCGTTTGACATTGATTTCAATGTACCGAACAGTGTTGGCACTAGCTTAGGTTATCTGTTAAATGTATATGAGAAATATGCTAACCATGAATCACAGCTGAATGAAATAGGTAACGTAATCGTTAATAGCACAAATAACCAGATTGGTATTAAAATGAAGGGAGACAAAACAACTGTACTCACATTACCGGAAGGTAGTTACACTTTTTCGGAAATAGGAGCTCTAGTTCAAGAAGCAATAATTAACAACTTTCCTATTCTCGAAGAGGAGAATGACTCTCTAGATGGAGATAGTAAACTTATTACTATTACTTACGAAAAGACCTATCTTCGCTGTAAAATGTCATCCAACCTAGACGTAGACTTTGATGTTTCTGATTCAATTGCTGATTTGTTAGGATTTTCACATCGAAAATATGATGCTAATAAATTACATATTTCAGGAGAGATTATTAAAATTAATAACGTGAACTCGATTCGTGTATGTTGTAATCTCGTGTTATGTTCCGGTTCCTACCTCAACGGTAAACAAACACATTCGTTATACAATTTTAAACCTCTTGTTCCAGCAGGCTATCCTATCGTAGTTCAACCGTCAACTATAAGCTTCTTACCGGTAAACACTAGTGTTATTCAACATATATCCGTCGTACTCGAAGATCAGTTCGAAAACCCAATCGACTTACAAAATGAGGATGTAACAGTAGAGTTAATTATTCGTCCAGTAAAAATACAGTAATCATATATAACATAAAGCGTACACTTATGTACTATCATTCGAGTAAGGAACAGTTGATCAACAACATCATGGTAGTAATTTACAACAACCAGTCAAAAAACCGAGGATTAAAAGAGGAAGCAGCTAGAGTAGTAAAATATAGAGTAAAACTAAAAAAACAATCTCATCGTGTACGCGACAAGAAAAAATTATCCACAAACAATAAAGACTTTTTACAACCGCTAGGCTACCGACTACTATAAGTTCTATTTCTCCTACAGAAACTACTTTACTCTCTTTTCGTGTGCGTAATCAAGGTAACATTACTCTCTTTTTGTGTGAAATCACTTTACAATGCTACCGACTGCCCCCCTAGGATAAAGCATATAAATTCTAATTCTCTACCAAAAACTACTTTAGTCTCTTTTTGTGTACAATCACGCTAACATCAAGGAGAAATATGTTCAACGTAACGGACAAAGTTATATTTGACAACAGAGTTGCTAGGCGGGAAGTAAGGAGCTATCATCCATATGCTGGCACGAAATATGAAAACAACGATGAAATTCGAGTTCCTGTACACAACCAAGAACATATATTTTTACCCTCTGAAGCTGATGTTCACATCGAAGGTGAAATAGTTAGATCAAGCGCAGATAATACACCATCAGCTACAGCCGTTCCCGATCAAAACTTTGCAGCAAATCTCTTCGATGAAATGCGTATTGAATTGAATGGGAAAGAGATTGAAAGAACACGACGTGTAGGCACGACTAGTGCTATAAAAACTTTCGCCTCTTATTCTAAAAATGAAATGTTAGCGCTGCAAAATGCTGGCTATTTTCCATCAATTTCTACACCACCAAACGAAGCTAATATTGCCCACGCAACTACAAAGCTGTTCCATGCAATTATCCCACTGAGTCTTCTTTGTGGATTATTTGAAGACTACAGGAAACCATTCATAAACTGTAAACTTGAATTTATCTTTATTCGTTCTAGAGATGACAAATGTGCACTGTTTTCAGCCAACGCGGAAGATACAGCTAAGGTCAAAGTACGAAAAATGTATATAAAGCTACCAACTCTAATACTGTCCGACGAGGAAGAAGTTAAACGCATAAAGTTAATCCAAAAAATCCTTCTATTCCTGTAGCATTTCGATCGTGGAGTTATCACGAGTTACCTACTATTCCAAATTCAACAAAAATTAATTGGACTGTTATGACTACGTCACAAATAGAAAAACCGAGAGTTTTTATGCTTGCTTTCCAAACCGATCGTAAGAAAATTAATGTTTCTTCTTCTCTGTTCGATCACTGTAATATTCGATCCGTTGGCGTATTCTTAAATTCAAACTTTTATCCCTATGAAAAGGCTGTAGCTAATTTTAACAATGGCGACTACAGTGAATTGTATGATATGTTCATCAAATTTCGTAATGCGTACTATCAGCTTGATGATAATCGTTCCGAACCGAACATATCACGAAGTGAATTTCACTCGCATTGTCCTATTGTTGTTGTTAATTGCATGGAACAGGTTGAATCGATAAAATCTTCCTCTGTAGATGTTCGTGTTGAAATTGAAACAAACGAACCTATTCCAGCCAACACTACTCTGCATTGCATTATTATTCATGATCGCATAATAAATTATAAACCACTAACGAATGAAGTATTTTTCTTCCAATAATCTTGCGCGAGTTTTTCTTCCTTTTTTTCTTTCTAATAGTGTACATAAACGAGAGAGTGAAGATTCTCTGCTTCAGTTCTTCGATATCAAGCACACCATGAGTGCAAAACCCAGAGGAATGATAGTTGACATTCAGAGGTTACCTACTGGAGGTTACGAGATAGCCTGTTGTAATATAGATTCGTCTACAAATGTGTTATCTACTGCTCTATTAGGTATGAGTGTACCTAATTTAGATTTCACGCTTACGTCGTTTTTCAATCTTCTCAGTGAACAACAATACCAATATCTGGTTGTGTGCAACTGTGTTAATGAGTTACGTCTATTAGCACTGCGAGAGTATCCTCGTACATGCATAATTGACTTGAACACTATAGAAGGTGTACCTGATTTAAGAACAATGCGTAACGAGTGTTTCCCTGTTGACTGTCCGCGCCATTTACCACACGTTGCAAGACATTCAGGCAGCTGTGCTATGTTCAACGTTCACGCAGTTCATAGTTGGCTAAAATCGTCAGATGGTGTGATGAGAATAGTGTGTTCAGTGATAAACAAATTTAAGAAAGAAGGTGTGAGCAGATTCAATAAATTTGAGTGGACTTTCTTCCCTGAAAACATATTATCTATTTACGAACAACATCAGTTAAGTGCGCTCTGGCAGTATCTACCAGATCATCTGAAGGCGAACTTACACCAGGCTTGTCAGGATTCAGGAGCTAACAACAACGACATCGTTCGAGCTTGATATCAGCTACTAATACATCAATTATTAAGGTGAAAAAAAATAGATATAATACCATCCTTTTTTCCTTGCTTGTTTTTTCGGTTTTATTCTGCTTCTAACTAATTTATTTATTTTTTCTCCTCTGCAGGTGTCTCCTCATAGTGGCATCAACAACAACAACAACAACGACGTCTGAGCTTGATATTAGTTACTATTTCATCAATTATTAAGGTAAAGAAAAAAAATTAGTTTCCTTTTTTTTCTTGCTTGCTTTTTCTGTTTTATGCTGCTATCAACTAATTTTTCTTTCTTTTATTTTCCCCTCTGCAGGACTCTCCTCTGGTGGCGGTGGAAGATTCAGTCTCTGCAGATCTCTCCTCGTGGTTGCAGTTACAAATTCAATCAGAAGTTTATATTTTGAAAAACCTCTGTAGTTTCCTATTCAATAAACTTGATTGTAAAAAAGAAATATGTTCTCTTTTTTTTCATTCTCCTACTCCTACTTTAGTTAAGAGTACAAGGAATAAAAGGAGAGGTTGCGCAGGATAGTTTGAAAGAAAATCAACTCTTTGATCATCTAGTGTAGAGTTTTTATTTTTTTGTTTTCGAAAAAGAAAAAGTTTAAATAAAGGTTTACAATGCACTTTAATATATAAATGATAGAAAATTAACTTACAGTACAATATTAGTTAGTACAATAGTATACAATGTACTTAAACAGCGAGTGAAATTCTATAAGATTCTTTCTTTGAAAGAAACAGCGAGTGAAATGTTTATCTAGTTTGAAATTCTATAAGATTACATTTTTTTTCTTTAATTAATTACAGAATGAAACAAAAGTTTCTCTAAAATAAAAATGATTAAAGTAATCACAGGAGCTTCTCCTCTTATTACTTAATATTCACCTTCAGAGAAAATTACATTATTTTACATACAGAGGAGTAAACTGATGACAAAGTGGAGGAGGTGTTCACAAAAAAAGCAAACCTACTTTGCAAGATAGCTATACATTAGTTAAACTTCTTTTCTCTGCAAGACTGTAATGTCCAAATGGTCATGTATTAATTTTGTTATCTGTGATGTACCTTTTGTCATCATTAGCTGTGAGTGCTAGTTTGTATTGACGAACCGTGAACACAGAATGAGAATTAGAAGTAATGCACACTTGTAGTTTGGTCACTTGTTCACCTTCATAGAGACAACGTCTATACTGATCAATTGTAAAGTGATCGACAACATTTTTTTTGACACCCTTAGCTTTACATGTAGGTTTCTCTTTTTCACACAACTTAATAGCATACATCTTTGGTCTCAAACCTACAAATTCTTCAACAATACTTCCACCGTTTTCATCCTTCATCAAACCTATTTCACCTGAATTTTTTCTTTCAATTTGGAAAGGATTATTTACATCATAATTTCCTGTATCGAACAAAATTGAATTTTCCTTCATATACTCATATATATCAAATGAAAAATTGTATATCAAACTGTCAGTGTCAGTGTAGAGTAGTTGTGAGTTTGATTCTGTGTTTCTCAAAATAACGTTGTAGTGAAAATCGTTCATTTTCATTTTTGACAAATCTAAAATTGTAGCACCGAGGTAAACCGGTTGATTGTGATGAATTTGAAGTTTCTTCATTTCGATAACCATACACTGTTCGTCTACTATAATACGACGTTTGAAGTTTGCTCTTGAGATCAACGTACCTGCACCAGAACGACCCTTCCACTGTGTGACCCATCTGACGTCGCGCAGTTTCCTTACGTTCATTAATGAACGACCAAAAATTGCGTTATTCATTAATTTATAGAAACTTTTCTCGAACTCATTTTTTGCTAACTTTCGTTTCTCTGTGTTCAAATCAATGTAGCATTTTAACCATGCGCTCTGATTAAACTGAATCGCTCTGTAAATGTGAGCTACTTTCATACCTAATTCTACACACTGTTTTAATAGCCTATAATGAAGAACATACCGTTCCTTGTTGTAAAGAGTGCTCATTAGTTTCGTAGATTTTTCAGGACACAATGGATAATCGGCATGTTTATCATGAAGTTCTGGCGGGTAGATTAAATCAACTTCTACCATAAATCCAACATCTGCTTCATCTCCTACATTCATAATGTCTAAATTCTCAACGTTTTCGACCCATTGAAAGCCGCCCGTTGGACAAATTGTTGCATAGCGAATCCATACAAATTGTTCACGTCAAAGTACATTATGTATGATTCCGGTTTGGACTCATCGTATGTTAACATGTACTTGTTATTTGCTACTGCATGCCGCGAAACGCATTGCACATTACCACCGCGTATGGAGCGTTCGAAAAACTGCAGCATGTCGATATCCTGAAGTAATTCTAGCTGGACAGCTGTTATTTTCTTCATAGCACTCCATGCCATAGACGGTACCGTGTAGAAATGAGCGGCATCAATACCATATGTCTCTTTTCCACTCAATCTAAAGTTTTCAAATACATCGGCCAAGAGTAAAGTATCGATTTTCAAGTAAAGATCTGAATATTCACCCAACGATTTACAGTTAAACTTATTCCAAATAAGCTGAGCAAACGCGTAGTTTTCTTCCGAAACAGTTTCACCCTTTAAAGAGCTAAAGAATGAACTCCTTGACGGTAAACTAGTGTCGTCTAACACCTCCATACTAGTAACATATTCGTATGGAAATATCCCTTTCCGAGAAGCGAGTTTAAAGTGTAAATCATCGGTGAAATACCGTCTCGTTACAAGCTTTGACTCGTCACTAAGTAATAGGGACATTTTGTCCAGTGAAAAAGGAATAAAGTTATAAGTGTCTATAAATCTTAGTTCAACACACTGTCTTTGGTTATAACGTATAAAGTTTGAAAATCCTTTGTATCGTTCCATGTTCACTGCTAATAGTTTAATGTTCGTTCTGAGATTTGTCACAACATCCCCTCCCTTCCTATGCAGTTCTCTAATTATGAAATGACCATCATAGGCTGTCAAATTATGGAATGCTACCGGCAAGATAGAAATTTTACGATAGTGTAAGTTACACAATTGATGTGCTGATCCCCTGTAAACACCCGTTAAATGACAATGATCGCGAACTTTAATTTCATTATCTGCAATTTCCTTCTCACATATGTGACATAATGTAGACGAAAGAAATTCATTTTCTTGCTCAACAGTTAATGCTAACATTGGTTTCGTATCAAAATAATAGGGTGCAAGCGTGTCCACCAAGTTATACATCTCATCTACGAACCATTTTACACAATCACTACCTCGATAGAGTTTGAAAGAGCACAAATCTCTGTCAAAACTACAGTGTAAATAATATGCTACGCTGTATGGCACATGTTCGTGAATTGGAGTTGAATGTGAGGTGTCATCACTTGGAAAACAAGTAGACACAGGTTTCAGTATGCATTCTGTGTCAGCATACACAATAAAAGGCACTGGCTCTTTAACCTTATACTCGGTAAAGTACACTAGCCGTTCGCTATCCGAAGGCATTATACTTTTGCCCACCGGAAATTGTATACAGTTATTAGTATGCAAAGCTAATTTTTCCTTATTAGAAAAGTAAGACAAACAGCGTCTGCAAATATAAATTCTATTATGGTTCTTCGTAAGAGATGTGCGCACAAGACGTGGAAGATTCTTAATCAAACAAAAGTGATACTTCTCACTGTCGCCAATCTGAAGCATTAGAAGATCTACGATCTTTTCACACGTTTTATGTGAAATGTACAAAGGTACAAGAGTAAACTCTTTTTTGGCATCATTCCGTCCTATGCACACCCAGTTGTTCTCGTCATACTGCGCTCCGAATACATTCACGGAGATTTCGTTTTGATCTTCAAATTTTCTCATGTATCTCATTTCCATCGGGATTGGTATGTCTTTTAAATTTAAAATTGCATTATAATGTGGATAAGAAGAAATGCGATCTACATGATGTTTAGCTGGAACTAAGCCAGCAACTACACTCCACGCAAAGCAAGCATCTCGTGTGTTCCGCAGATTAATAACTGCTTTCTTGTTTCGAATTGCTGTAGGCAACGTTAGACTAGTTGGCGACTTGCCCACGTGAAAACCTACATTTTTATTAATGTTTATCCGCAATTCGCGAATTCGTAGCAGAGACCATCCCGAATCACGAGCCTCGAACTCTGATAATTTTTTCAGAATCGGTATCGTTACATGTTCGTTGTACCATTCTCTTAAATTAGTACCTTCAGTAATTTCAGCGTTCCTTGAATGAAAATAATTGTTATCGATTTTATCGTGAAGCACATGTTGTGTGCAGAGAACGGTATTTACTTTTAATTCTTGTGTCTTGAGTGCTTCCTTCACGTATTTATTAAACCACACGTAAGATTTATCTAGGAACTCTTCGGGGAGTAAGAAATCATTGTTAACATTTACCACCGCTAGTGTGTACACTCTGCGCCGAAAAGCTTCCTCGATTTGTTTACACTGGAAAGCAGACAAATCTTCTATCTGAAAAGTTAGTCCATTAACAGCGCGAGCGTGAAAATAAATTTCTAACATCTGATTACGCATTTCCTCTAGCTCGTTAAGATTTTCAATCAGCTTGAACTGAGCTTCTTCTCGCTCGTCGCTAGGTTCGAACCGATATGAAATTAGTATTGATCCATTTACCTCCCTCATAAACGCGCGAATGCGTTCAAACGCTCTATCAAAATGAGTTTGCATTCTTCCCGCATCTTCATCTGTCTGTAAATTAATGTCTAGCTTTCTACGTTTGCTGCTCGAAGGATACTCCATGACTACAAAAAAAAATTACGATTTGGTGCTAAATTTTTCAGCAATCTCAAGACAAGTCCAGCAGTTGCTGTAGCAACGACTTATCAAGAATGTACAATCCGTCATTACACAGTATAACCATCGAGCTAGGTCACTACCTTCTGCATCGCGTGAACAGTGTACAGCTTCGCTAGGAAACTCCTCCTGAAGCTTCCCTAGCAATGTATTACGGTAATAGGAAATGTTATTTGAATTTTGTGACGAAAAGGAAAATTCAATTTTATAAATTTCTTCGAATGTATTATAGCCAAGAAATAGTAGAAAATGTTCATTACTTGAAAGTTCACTCAAAAGAAATCGCACTACAGCAGCTGTCACTTCCTGCTGGTTTTCGTAAGCTTTACTCAGGTTCGTCACATATACTGTATAATTAAAAAGAGAACCCCCTCTGTTCCATAGTTCAATACAATTAGCACTCACTTCTTGTTCTTGTTGTGCGCTCAGTTGTCCCGCTTCATCTTCAACAGGCTGTGAAGTAGCGACCACATCCTCCTCTCGATGTACTTGAAGACGACGACTCTGTATGCTTGGATATGCTTGATGTTCAGTTCCTGGTTTAATCTCAACTTTCTTCCACTTCATCATATTACCACCTCGGACCTGAAAAGAAACACCACATACTATTTTCAATTAACAATACAATTATGCGAATACGGCGAAAAAAAATTACATTAAGAACGAAAATACTCTCTGCATACTTACTTAGTTAAAATAGATGTCGTAACTGATGACATTCTACTGTAGGAAGCACACTTGATGGTAGCCCCTCTCCATGCCTCTGTACATCATTTTCAAGTTGTTTTTTAAAGAATTTATTTCTTCTATTTCTTCTGCTGTAAGTTTTGAGAATTGCGCCGGCAGGAAAACACTCACAGTCTCCTCATCTTCCCCTTCTATATCAACGATTATTTTCCTCCCAAATCTTGTTTCTACCGCTCTCAGCGCTTTAACCTTAAATGGATGGTTAAGTTGCAACTCACTTAACTTTCTATTATGAAATTGTGGTGCCTTGGCAATTTTGTTTAATTTCATTAACATATCCATTCTGTTGAAACTGTTATATCTTTTTAAAATTAACAAACTAAATAAACTTACACTTACTGAAGAGGAAAGAAAAGTAGTAGTAGTAGTAGAGAACTCTTCCAACTAGATGATAGTTTTCATGTTGCGCTCTGCTCCTTAAATACTCCCTGCCACCACCTTCACTCCTCACCAGTAGGCTGGACTTGTCACTAGTTCACCTTCACTCAAAATTACAACCTACAAAAAACATCCTGTTCGTGACAGAGATAACCTTCAACAAGTTAGAAAGCGGATCTTGCCTAGTAACAGCTGCACTGTAGCACTCCTTAGTGTTTCCCCCTCACCCCTCCAGTAAGAGAGGAGTGAGGGATCATTTTTTTTAACATAAACTAACATCCTGTTCAGCTTTCACCAGCAAGTGACCTATTAAAGCAAATCCAGTTGCCACATAGTTACTGTACCTTGGACACAAGAGTAACCTTTCAAGAAAATTAATTACCTCTTACATAAAGACCTCTGAGTGTGTTGTCCTCATTCTACATGTGGTTGACCCCCTTAGCCAGTGAAAGCTACTCCAGCAAAATCCAGTCACACCACCTTGCCCCCCCACACCTTTCAAGAATTAATTACCTCTCACATTAAGACCTTGCAGTATGTGTAGTTAACATTCCACACACGCCTTGGCAAGTGAGAGGCCCCTTCAGGGAGTGAAGCGCACGGGGCATGCGCAGTGGCTGCCGCTGGTCCAGAATTCTTCTCTCGAAAAGCTGGTCCAGCTTTCTTGCCTCGAAAAGCTGGTCCAGCTTTCTTGTTTCTACTCTACTAATATCTATTCACTTAATCTGTCTTCTTATCCTACCACCTGTCGATCTACATACTCTTTAATAAAATTTTCCTAACTCGTTCTCTTTTAAGTCAGGCCTCCATATTACGTGTACATAGCTCTAACGTCAACACTACGTAGCAAAAACGTTCCTACTTGAGTATTCTGTATGCCTAATCTGCTGTTGCACATTATCACTATTATTATTACTGACAATTTAATTACCTAAAATATGTTAATTGCTGACCATTAATAGGGTGTAGTCACATGCTGTGTTTTAGTTTCATTTCAGCAATTGGCAATGCATACCACAAACAGCCATAATCCCTCTGACCATAGCAATATTTTCCCTTGCCACACTTCCTCTTCCCCACCTATCCCATCAACCTGTCTATCTGCTAGTCCATTCACCCTAATCTCCCCCTCCTTGAAGTTACAACTCACATTGTCCAGTCAGCCCTAAATAGACATAAAAGCACACTTCACTTATGTCACCTTAGTGCCAAGAGTTTAGTTTCTCAACGCATATAGATGAACTAAATATGTCATAGAAAGAAAGAGATCCACCTAATCAATACTAATTTATTAAAATTTTCTTCATAACAACAGGACCTGTTTCGACTCTTCACACGTCATCCTCAGCTGTCATGTACATTCACATTATAATACATTTTTTTAATAGTTGTGCCTTGCCCATAAACATTTCATATTTGACTGACATTCGGTAATATGTTTCAGAGTGAATAATACTGTTTTTTATGTCTAAGTTTAGAAAACTATTATATATTAAATAGTTACCACTTTTTGAACACATTAAAAGGATCACAACATATGATAAAACTTTGCTATGTACATATGACCTTGAATTATATCATTAACATTCAAGTTTTACGAGTAAAACAAGTTCCTAGAAAGACTTTGTCATATTGCGTTGCTTTAGTCTTAAGGTCTATATTACTTAATTTGACAAGGTATAAGCCTAATATAAAGTATATTATAAAAGCATATGCAGCTACATTTAAGCACATTTTATTGACCTTAAGACTAAAAACACAGCAGGCACAATTTACCAGTCGGTGTTGCGCAGAGATGTCGATGTGGACCTGTCTTCAGAACATACTAATGCACATGTCCTATGAATATAGACTTCCTATCTCTAGTTTTTCAAGGTGTTCTGGATTTTATGGACATGAGTGTATTTCAATCATTCACAAAATTTACCAACATCAATAAGTACATCAGAAGCGATAAGAATCTGCAACAGCAGAAAGTAATAGAAATTATTATTTCAAGAATGAAGTCCCTCTGGAAATGAAATTAATATTTAAAAAATTACTTAAAATTTTATGATTGAAGTTGACTTATTCCTGGCTGGCAACGTCTCATGATTGGTCCCTTTACCACCCTTTAGGGTTTGGTGTGATCTTCCCTTTAAGTTAGACATTCTGGAAGAAATATCCCTTGCAAGGTGCACCATGATGAAAGTAAAGATTCCTCTTGCAAGCAGCATGATGATTCCCCTTGTTCCTTGTCTTGCAGGCTTCTCGTAACAGTAGGCTTCCTCTCTCTCTCTCTTTTACACAAACACACACAAACACACACACACACACACACACACACTCTCTCTCTTTCTCTCTCTCACACACACACACTCACACACACACACACACACACACACTCTCACTCTCTCTCTCTCTCTCTCTCTCTCTCTCTCTCTCTCTCTCTCTCTCTCTGTAACTGAAGCGGCACATTGATATGTGTTCCAACCATGCCTATTTAAATGTCAGTCGATACTTAACTTGCGGGTTCAGATGATTTATGCATACCACACGTGTTCTGGAATTAATATAGTCGTGGTTATGTCTTGTAGAAGACGAAATAAAGTGTTCCCTTTATGAGACATCACGACTAATAAACGTCTCTTGGCGAAGAATATCTTGTAGAATTGTAGTGGGAAAGCGATGTGAAGTTGTGCTCTAAAGTAGAGCAGTATGAAATCAGTAGTGTAGGAGCTGAGTAAGTTGAGCGTCGATTACACACTGTTTTTATCAGTTCTCGGCCTAGAAAGTGAGATTAGTTGGAAACCAATCATAATTTTTTTCACGTCGTCTTAAAGTATCATGGTTCAAAACTGTTCTTGTGAAGAGTTCTGAAAACTTGCCGGGTGGAGTTAGCCTTGAAAATGTTAACTGTTCATATCTGTTGCATGCTAACCTCCTGACCAATAAGAGAAAAGGAGTGGATCGCCACACGGCCATGCAGCAATGAGCCTAAAGGCGAATTTCTCCAGTGTTATCAGATCCTGGCCTTCACCACAGCTGTTGTAAATGACCCACTGACCGAATTAAATTAGGCTTTTGCGGCAATCTCAATTTTAACTCCAGTTATGCCATCTTCGGTTACAATATGTTGTAGGTGAAAGATTTCTTTCCACAGTATAAACTGCTGTATAAATGATGCAGAGGTATTAAAAGTGTATTATTTCGATATATTGATGCGGAATTAGTAAAATTGGTTTGTAGAAATCCTGTGTGTGGTGTGAAAACTGCATTTTCAGTATAAAGTGTTGTGTAGAACTTTAAGGTGAAACTATCTGTAGACTTGTACAGTGCTTATGTAGTGTCATTCTACATTGTTAACAGTTAACTTCTCTGAGATGCCCAGCTATCTTTTAGCTGTTAATGTTAATACTATAATTTGTTTTACAGTAAAATAATGATAATCATTACATTTACTATTTCTTAATTGATATTTCACCCATGTGTCATTGAAATGTGTTTGATCCAACCCTGTCTCCTCACTTTTGGAGATAAATTGACCTGTGAGTATTTCTCTATGCCCAGATACCTTTGATGTATGATTCCCGTTTATAGCATATACCCTGAAATTGATTAGTATTTTCGTACACTTCTCTTCCAAATATTCCATGCAATAATTCTGGACGTCGGTTTATCTTCACATATATGTGTACTTTGTTTCTTAATATGGATAGATCTGTGTTGATGTAGGACAGTCAAAGTTCATAGAACTATTGTGATAAACCTTTTTCTTGATTGTTGTCTCTTTTTCTTTCTCCCTCAGTGAGAGACGTTGCTTGTTGTATCATGTGGTACCAAATGTTCACATTGTCAAGAAATGTTAGTTGAAGTGAATTGTTTTACTCTAACTGAAGTGCTGTTAGGTTCAACTTGCATTAGCTTGATCACCTCAAGAATCATGTCTTTGGCTGTTCTTCTGAGTAAGGTTCTTTCATGGGGTTACTTCGGAATGTGTTGCAAGAATATAAGCATAAATTTGGAAGCATTGTCTAACGTAATTACAATGCCGATAAGCTTGATAAGTCTCTTAAAGGGATTCTTGGTGAAGGGCATACAGAGAAGCTGCGAAGAAGTAAGGGCCACCTCGATCCTAGATCCGAAGAGCATACGTAGGCAGCTCATCTTGATTTCAAGGGAGGAAGGCATGCTCTGCATAGAATTTTGGGAATCTACTTTACTACTTTTGGACATGTATATGAAAACTTATGTCCAAATGTGCATGTACATCTGGGGAACTGTGAAAACTGAATTTCTAAAATAAAAACTTACTTTTTAACGTATTGTTTGAAATTACATATTAATATACTCTCACAGTAAGTATTGGAAGAGAAGGAATTCAAGCAATTGCTTCCTTGTTGTACTGAATAACTGGCCATGTAGCTCTTGGCCTGCATTTATGAGATGCTGGGCTCGAACCCACTGTCGACAGCCCTGAAGTGCATGTTTCACATTTTCACAGCAAACAAATGGTGCGAATGTACCTTAATTAAGGCCATAATTGCTTCCTTCTCATTCCTAGCCATTTTTAGCTCATCATCGCCATATGACCTATCTGTGTCGGTGTGAAAGAGAAATGGTAGAAACCATCACATAAACAATATGCCGTAGGTTATGTTCAATTAACTTTCATTAATATGGCTTAAATTTATGATTATAACTGGCCACTGTTCTTTGACTGATAATTACATTCAAACTATTCACGTTTTTGTCTCTTTGATGAATCAAGGAAACTAAATTTTATGTACATAGTCAATGAATATTTACATTCGCATAAGTTCCATAAATTTATACTTTAGGAATATTTGTTGCTTCAGTTAAACTATTGTAGTTAGGATACATCTAAATTGGCTTAGAATTATTGTAGAATAATTATTTTATTAGTAAATATCATTCTTGCTTTATTATTACTTAATCTTTTCATTCTATTGTTCCTGTTAACCTGTTGCAATTTGGATAATGTAAGTCCGGTTTAGAATTGAAGTGTAGCTATGTAATTAGATTTTAAGTTGCTCGCTTTGGAAAGGCCAGAAATCTCATGACATCAAAGATGTCTGTGAACTTATCTGCCAGGTCACATCCAGCAGGAATGGTGTTGATTTCATTGTGTGCGCAAGCGTGCAATATTGATTTGCTGAGGTTCAGTGCTATTCCGACAGCCTTATGTGAATTACATTCGACGTTGCATCCTCTCGAACTTGTGTTTTCTATGTCACAGTCTGGCTGTGATGACCTGGATAAGGAAGAGCATTGGAAGGAACTACGAGATCATGTTGCAGCGTATCCTGAAGATGAGTTTCCACTTCACTGTGATGACCTTAATGCGCATGATGGTCACTAAGAATTTTTATAGCTGCCATGGTGGTAATACTTTCGGTACCTGATATGATGATGGAGCTCATATTTGAGGTTTCACTTGTGGTGACTGCAGCAAGCAAATTGACCTTATCGTTGTTCAGCACCGTGATCTACGACGAAGAAAGGATGTGAATGTCATATCATCTGACTGTATTCCACCTCTGCTTAAGGTAGGCATAGCGGATTTAAGGACCTCTATGCCCATGAGAACATCAAGTGGTGGAAGCTTAAAGACTAGGAGGAGACCCTAGCAACAACATAAATTTTCCTCTTGTTGATCTTAATGCATTTGACAACATGTAGACACATTCTACAGATCTTTCACTGCAACCATCACAGTAAACTTGGGTACGATATAACCTAGTTCCTCTTGTATTGAATATCTAATGTTCCTATGGATGATTGCAGTCCAAGAAGAGTTGTAGGATAAGACGAAGGCATACTGTATATAAATCTCAATCGAGACGCACTCACTGTAATGACCTGTGTACAAGGTGTATCAGAACTATACTGACAGAGAAATCAGGGATGCTCTTCGTGGAATGTTGAGAATGATGGTGCAGTCAGATTCTCAGGGAAATGTTTCCTTTTGAGGAAATTAAAGTGACCTTGTTACTTCCGGTCATGCAGTTCAGATTGAGATTTCTTAGTCACAGGTTCCTCAAAGACAATTCTTTCCCTGTATATAAATTGGCTTTCACAAAAGACTCCACAGAACACAGGGAAAGAATTGTCTTTGAGGAACCTGTGGCTAAGAAATCTGTTGTTCAATTGAGATATTGATTAGAGTATGTATGAAACAGCTATACCAGATGAATGAATACTTAGCGTAGTAGCACTCTCAGTATAGAGAAAATGTGCTAAACTTAAAGCTAGTAATTACACAACAGTCGTCTTGATTTGTGTTGCATGCAAGCTCTTGGAATGCATTCTTTCTGATTATGTTATACACATTTAAGAAATTACCAACTGGCTCGATAGAAGGTAGTTCAGGATTAGGAAATATTATTCCACTGAAGCTCATCTTGTGGATTCCAACAGGATATATCAGATATATTAGATTCAGGAAGTCAAATGTATCACGATTGATATATCTAAGGATTTTCTTAGGGTAGATCTCGGGAAACTACTGACAAAAAATTAGTGCGTTTGGGATAGATAAAACAATGGCTAAATGGGTGACTATAAAGATATGGCCAAATTATTAAACATTAAAAATTTGAGAATTGAACACATGAGATGTTACCAATTTTTAACTTCATGACATTAGTACGTGGTATGCATCCCCTTAGCTTTCATGAGTGACTTGATTAGACTGGGCATACCCTCAAACAGTATTTTACACTGACTCTTTAAATCGTCATCATGACACCACATCTGACCGAGCTTCTCAATCAAGCCAATTTTTGTCGTTATTTTTCCTTGGACTTTTCTTTGCTATCGGCTAAGGATAATCTATGGGGTTCTTGTCTGGACTGTTTCTAGGCTTTGTGGCAAGGAGGCCCATCTTGCATAAAAATAAATTCACTTCGGCCAAACTACTTTTGCACCTGAGCTACCAAACGGGTTCTTAATACTATACTGTTCACGTCTGATAGTTCCTTCTACAATATATATATATATAATCGTCCACGGCCATACCAAGAAAACACACTCCAGACCATCACGGAAGTTGGATGCCTCACTCAATCTGGATGGAATGCTTCTCCTTATCTTCTGACATATTGACTTGTTTTTTCTTCGACAGGAAATACCAATTCGTCACTAAAGCAAACCTGAAATAAATAAAACAAATAAGCCTACCATTAAATGCAATAAGCTGTAAGGTTTAAAAGAAGAATTTTATACATTTACTGTGCTGTACTGTTACATCACTTAGATTGGGTTATAATGGAATAATGAATGATAATTTAGGAATTACAGTAATTGTCATGGACTTGCCTGTTTCCATTCATCAGATGACCAATTCTGGAGAGTCTTGGCACACTGGAACCTCTTTGCAGCCATAGCAGGGGTAAACTTCGCTTTGCCTTCAGGTCATCTTGCTTTCATTCCAGCATTAAACAGCTCTCGCCTCAGAGTCCTGGCTAATACAAATGACCCATACTCTTCTAATTTCTTACGTAAATCCAAACTAGTAACCTTGCGGTTTTTTACTGACAAATTAATCAGTTTTGTTTCCTCCTTGGGTTGGTTTCTTCTTTTGCCTACAGTTTCCAACATGTTGTTGACATTTTCTCTTGGGCCGATGACCTTCGATGTTAGGCCCCTTAAAACAACAATCATCATCATCATCACATTTTGTCTTCCCGTTATCTTCACATTTTAAATTTTACTTACAGATTGCTGTGGTATTTGCAATCTAGAATCTATTTCTTGTTGTGAATGACGTTTCTCAAGAAGTAGCTCTCTGACAGTGCCTTTCTTGGCGAGAGGTCTCTTCGTCTTCCCATAACCTCAAAATTTGACAGTTCTCTAGAACCACTCTTAAGAAATACAACTGAACTCCTGAATAGTATCAATAATACATGTAATTTACAGAATGCACAGTCTTAACAATAGGTCACATTATTTACTTCCAAACAGCAACAATATGCAGTTAATAAAGATAAACAACAGAACATGCTCACTAACAAAAATGACACAAAACCATGTGAATAATGAAATTACATTGTGGTTCTCACTGCAGCCACTATATGAAAAAATACAATAGTGTGGATCAGGATATCCCAAGTGGAAACTTTGTCTCCAAACAAGTTCAAGGATTAGGCTATAAAGGTCGGTAGTTTACATAAAGGTAGAAATATATCTTTTACCATTAAAATTTGGCCACTTCTAGTGTATTTCTACAAAATAGAACTCAGAGCATAAGAGTAGGTGAAGCTTTATTTGATCCTGTAACAATTATGGGATTGGGTCCCACAGGATATTATTATGAGACCTTTATTCTCTGATATATATAAACAATATGAATAATGAACTGAAATAAGTGATGAGGCTCTTTGTAATAAATAAGCTTCAGGATTATGAGTAACTGAAAAAGACCTTGACAATATTGTAAGATGGATATCGGGCAATGCTAGATTTGTAAACGTGGTGAAAAGTCAGTTTCTTTGTTTCACAAATAGGAAAAGTCCTCTCCGGTTTTATTATTGTATTGATGGGTGAAATTTCTTCATGGGGATCTCTGTAAGTACCTAGCTATTCATAATAAGGATATAGCTTCATTATTGTAATCATTTAAACATATTGAAAATAAAATTTACACATCTCTTAATATGATTATTAGCTTTTTTAGGGGTTGTAAAGGAGAGGGCATATAAATCACCAGCAAAGCCACAATGAGAGTGTGAGACCATCACCAGTATTACTTGAGTAGAGAACAGGAAATGATCCACAGAAATAGCTCCATTTCTTGCGGGTGATTTCTAACAAAAGAGTTGTGTTACAGAGATGTTGCCAAGTTTCAGCTGGGGAGACTTGGAGAAAGGAGACAAGTTGTTTGATTAAGCAGTATATTCTGAGATGTCATTGGAGAGATGTCTTGGAATGACATTAGTTGATGAATACATTCAAATCATGTTCTTTAAGTCTAGGAAAGGTCGCAACATGAAGATAAGTGTGAATTCAAGGGGACAAATTTTGGCAAATGTTCACTTATAGGAAGATGATTTAGTGATTGAAATAATTTGTTTCATATATTTCCACAATCTTTTTCTATTTAAACAACCAACAGCCCTAATTGCTGTGGTTTGATTGATTCATTGATTGATTCATTCATTTATTGGGACATTAACTGATTTATGCTTTTGGTCTTAATGTGATGTACAGAGGGGTATGATGGATATTTCTATGCTTATGATATAAGCATTGTCCACTTGTTGGGAAAGTGGTGGGAGCACTGTGGGATTATGTGATATTACAGTGAAGTGTTTTTGGAAAGAAAGTATATAGGAACATGGAAATGTACAAAGAGGTGACAAGTCAAGTGATATGTAGGAAGATGGGAACAGGGCAATATGAATATAAGAGGATGAAGAAAATGGCTAGTCATTGTGGAATTATAGATCAACAGAAAGAGAAACAGAAGCAAGGAATGGTATTGGGCAATGATTTGGAGATACTGCTTACTATTATTTATTTTCCTAAAATTGTACATGTTTACATACACGTATGTGTACATGTACTCTGCTGAATATTCACAAATATGTAGGTGATTTTAAATTTACAAATTTGCAATTGTCCTCCCTTTCTATGCTACTGTGTCTACTGCTGTCCAACAGTGTGTTCCTTTTCATGTTCTTATATCTCATCAATTGTTTGAAAAGCATTGGCAAAAGGGACTCAGGTTAAAACACAGCAGGTCATTGTGCATGTTAGGTTCCAAAAAGGGTAAAAAAATAA
The DNA here is from genome assembly GCF_040414725.1 of Anabrus simplex. Taxonomy (NCBI): domain Eukaryota; kingdom Metazoa; phylum Arthropoda; class Insecta; order Orthoptera; family Tettigoniidae; genus Anabrus; species Anabrus simplex. Next base: position 39,720,236 of record NC_090279.1, read on the forward strand.
AATAAATAAGTAAATGCAATGTAAATTTTAACCTAATAGAATTTGTATAGTATTATTTGAAGTAGTTGCACAAGTGGTATGTGTGTTGACTATGATTGTGAAACAGAAAATATTATGAGTAAGAGTTTGTAAATTCTATACATTTATTAAGGATGAGCTGTGTGCTTAACCCTCCATTTCTACTATTGGGTCTGAGAGACCCATGGCGTTATTCAGTCTTGTTTTTGAACATGTTCGCAACAGTGGACAATGTTCATCTGTCTTCTAGCTTCTTATGTTATTGTTGTTAATAGTTTGGTGGTGCGCGCCAGTCGGATGTTACCCTCCAGCTTTGTTTTAATTGTTTAGGGCTCCACAGACCCAACGGTAGCAAGCAGGTAAGTAAAGCACGGGTTCGCTAGGCCCAGGGTAGTAATATTGTATGCAGTTTCACTTCGTGCTTGTGTGTTTCTTCAGCACAGTATGCATGTATTTTACAGGAAACATGGATGAAACGGAAAGTTTACGTATTCTTGAGATGCTGGATGGGCTGAATGACGCTGAGGGTACCGACCTTATGGAATCAGATGAAGATTCTGACGCTGATCCCGATTTTCAGATATGCAGTGAACATGAGACAGAGAGTGAGGAAAGTGGCAGTGAAGATAACGCAGCAGAAAGTAGTGGTACTTTATTTCTTGGAAAAGACAGAGTGACAAAGTGGAAGAAAGAGATACCCAATCCTTGCGTTAAAACCAGATCACATAATATTATATCACATATTCCTGGCGTGAAAGGATTTGCTAAAACAGTGGATTCCCCTTATGATATCTTACACCTTTTTATTACGGATGACATGTTGACTGAAATTACCAGGTGTACCAATATTTACATCAAGTGCACTATTCGGAGATATTCGTCTGCTCAGTCTTTCGTCCGAGAGACGGACATTGATGAAATTAGAGCTTTATTGGGACTATTATATTTAGGTGAGGTTTTCAAGGCAGGGCGAGTGAATGCGGAAGAATTTTGGGACAATGATGGTACAGGCTTAGAAATATTTCAGGTAACATTGACATTACAGAGATTCCGCATTCTCCTGCAATCGCTGCGGTTCGATGAAAGGGGAACAAGAGAAGAAAGAAAGAAAGAAGCTCGATAAACTAGCCCCAATACACCATAATTTTGAGCTATTTAACTCCAACTGTAAATCCCATTACTGTTTGGGAGGGTATGTAACCGTGGACGAAATGCTTGTTGCATTCAGAGGCCGATGCTCCTTCCGGATGTTCATGCCCTCAAAACCAGCCAAATATGGCATTAAGGTCTTCAATTTAACGGATGCGTGGGCAGAGTATAGCTGCAATTTAGAAGTGTACGTGGGTGAACAACCAGACGGACCATTTCGTATCAGCAATAAAGCAGATGACTTAGTAATACGACTAACCAGTCCTATACATGGAACTTCAAGGAACGTTACGATGGACAACTGGTTTACGAGCTACAAATTAGGAAACACATTGTTGACCAGCTACAAACTGACAACTTTGGGAACTGTAAGAAAGAACAAGAAAGAAATCCCACTCGAATTCAGCAACCCTAGAGGGTGGCAATGCTTTAGTAGTACTTTTGGATTCCAAAAAGACTACACAATTGTCAGCTATGTGCCGAAGAAGAACAAGTGTGTGATTTTAATGAGTACCATGCACCACGATGCCAAAATTGACGAGAGCACAGGCGACACTAAGAAGCCTGAGATGATTACCCTCTACAATGCTACAAAAGGTGGAGTGGACGTAGTCGACCAAATGAGTGCTTTATATGACGTAGCGAGGACAACAAATCGTTGGCCACTTGATCTGTTCTTCTGCATATTGAACATTGCCGCCATCAACATCCTGATAATATATAAATCTAACGGTCAGAAAGACATAAACAGAAGAAGCTTTCTGAAGTTTCTTGGAAAAGAACTTCTGAGAAACCTTTTGCAGAAGAGAGGTGACAACAAACATATTGCTTCAACAAATGGAAAACGAGCCAGATCACTGATGGGCGAAGAAGAACGCGAAAAGGAGAAAGTGGTACGCAATGATCATCCAAAGAAAGGAAGATGCTACTTGTGTACCGACAGTTAGTCTCAGTTTTCATGCGTTAAATGCAAGAAGTTCATGTGTCTCAGGAAACATGCAAAGTTCATTTGTAGAGAGTGCCTACAGTAACAATTGTGACAGGTTTTCATTCTTTAGATTCTTCTGGGTGACATTTATAATGTTTTCTGATGTCCTTAAAACTGATGAGTGTGAGAGACTGAATTGCATACGCAGTATGCCACTAAATTTGTAAACAAGTATACGGAAAATTTAGTAGTGTAAATTAGCAATTTTATTCTGTAAATGATAAATATAGTAATCATAAACCGAAACAGAATATGTCTTAACGCTATATAAATATGTTAATTTAATATCCTGAATCGTAGTTTCTTGTTTTTCCCATATAAAATGGGTAGTATGCCAACTGGGCCTGTCAGACCCAGAGTAGCAATAGAGTTACATTTTCATACAGTAGCAACGCAGGGTTAATAGAAAAAAATAGCAAAAATTGTATAATACTGTTTTTAGGAAGTTGTCTTCTTCTCTGTTCTTTTAAAATTTAGTGCTTGATAATAATGTATTTTTGTGTACCATTTGCCACCAAGATAGACACCTCTCTTGCATTTAATGGGATTTTCATTTGATTGTTCCCTTCCATTATATATTTTTTAAATGGGAGATAAATTAATTATACTCTTCTTGTGCCACTATGAAATTTATTTTCTCAGCTGTTTCTATTTTAGGCCTATATATTTTTATTTCCTTAATTCTTTATTCTACTTTTCTTATTTCTTACTGACAGCCTTCCGAAGATACTAAGGAGGAAATATTCATAGAGGAACAAACTGATGATCAGCTGTTGCCATACATCAAAGAAGAAACAAAGTACGTATACTACAAGTCCTATACAATATGGAATATGTTGTACCTATTCACTGTTGTGTTCAGTAGTTGTTGGTTTATCTCCAAAAGTGGCCTTTTTCATCAGTTCAATCCTGTCTCTACAAGGTTACATTTAAACACTAATATGTGAAAATTCTATTGGTTAAGATTATCTAAAATATTCAGGAACTTTAAGATCATTTTTAATGTTCCATCATGTACTCGTAGTTTTATTCAAAATATATCTTCAAAAAGAATCTCTGGTAAAGCTAGATATTTTTGAAGTGTATTTGTTTACAATACCTTTAAGCAACCATGAAAAAGTGTTCTTTCATTCACTTTCTCTGCATCATTTGTTCATCACATTCGTATCATCTGAAATGCTATATGAAACTATTGCTTCCAGATATTCTGAGTAATATTTTTATTCATTCATGCCAACAGTGACACACAGAAAAAGCGATATTTGTAGATTAAAAATTAAATCTACAGATTCGAAATTGTTAAGTTTTATATACATTGTAAACAGTAAATATTTAAAACTAACATAATCAGTTTCATTAATCAATATAATGATGGCTGAGTTCAATAATGTGATGACTCGAAGAATGTCATTTTGAAATTATTTGGTTAGATTCCTTTTTTCTGATCATTTCTGTTCGCTTATGTGTTAAGTCAGATTCCTCCATTTGTGGACGCCAAAGCAGATAATGTGTTGTAGAAATGAAACTTTGAGGTCAGTTATGCTACATCTTCGGTGTCATAGTTTTCAAAAAAAACTTGTGCATTGTTGTAAGCATAAAAAAATTGTGCTATTGAATTTATGTTCATTCCAGTGATGTGGTCACACTTTCTATTTCATTTTAGTGTTCATTGTCAGTCAGGTGCTTCTAGTGTGTTGATTGCAAACATACTTACACAATTAGTGTTAACTAATAAAATGGACAGGTACAAGTGGAGTTTTAAATTTGTGCAGGTTGCCTAAAGAAATTCAGAATTCTTCAAGTAAGTGAATTTATTATCTCATAAAAGTAGATAAATAGGCGGTACATTATTGCTTCACGTCCGTAGGTTTACCCTCAAAGTGCCCTACACGTGACCCCCGGGTGGTGCTAAGAAAGCAATAACTGTGGCTGCTGGACCTATCTTTTTAAAGATCCTCCAGCAATGGCAGAAGTATTTCATGGAAATGGCTCTTCTCAGAGCTACCAGACGAGAAACATCGGACCTTTCATCCATGTTTTTTGGGCTTAACGTGGAAAGCATCAGCAGAGCAAAATGTGACTACCTATCCAAAGTTATCCTGAATAATGATATAGATGTTGTGGGTATACATGAAATCCATACAGCCAATGAAGAAGAGTTTCGGAAAAGGGGCCGCATTAAAGGTTACACAGCTCTTGGTGCAACATATCACAGTGCACATGGTATAGCTACTTATGTTCGTAATAATATCCAAGATGCCTCACTGCTCTTTGAAAACGAAGACGAAGACATCCATTGTGTTGCTGTGCGTGTGGCACATGGAAGTACTCGGATGACAATGAATGTGGAAAGAAACTCGTAGAATAGACAGAAATGAACAATCTCAATCTGATTTTTGACCCAAAAGATCTTGGTACTTTCCAGTCAGCTGCATGGAATAGGGATTTCAATCCTGACTTGTGATTTGTTAGCTGCAATGATGCAGGACAGCCCTTACATACCAGTCATAAAGTGTTAAGACATTTTCCCCACCGTCAACATGGCCCCATTGTAGTGGACATTGGCATCAAAATTCCTGTTGTATGGTCAATACCACATGCTCGGAGGAACTTCAGAAAAGCAAATTCGTCAACATTCACCACTGAACTGGATAAATGTGTTCAATGGATTGCTCCCAAGCACAATTACAAGCGTTTCGTAGATGCAGTTATGATGGCGGCTAAGAAGAGTATGCCATAGGAAAAAATATATCCCTGGTTGGAATGTAGAGACTGACGCACTCTATAACGAATATCGGCATACTGGTGATGAAGACATAGCTGATGAACTTCTTTCCAGCATGGATACTACCCGGAGAGAACGGTGGATTGAGACAGTGGAAAATATCGACCTAACTCATTCCAGTAGAAGATCTTGGGGGCACCGCAGAAAACTTGGAGGAAGGACACCTTTGGTGAATCATCAGCCTGGAGTTACTCCGGATGAAGTAGCATCTCACATCGTCACAACTTCCCAAACTCCATCAGATAAGAAACATACCAAATACATACGGCGCCAGCTCCAAACTCTGGAACCAAGAACACCACGCTCATCAAGGTATTCACAACCGCTTACGGTGCAAGACATCAATGCTGCTCCCAAAGACATTAAACCAAGTACAGCTCCAGATTTTGACGACATTCATCCAGAATTTCGCATTCATTTAGGGAAGAATGCAAGAAGTTGGCTGTTAAGGTTTTTTACCGACCTTCTACAGAACAGACAACTCCCGGCAGAATTCAAACGAACGAAAGTGATTTCCATCTCGAAACCAGGTAAGCCTGCCAATGACCCAAGCAGTTATAGACCAGTTGCCCTTCTTTTTGAGAGGCTATTCCACAACAGAATCAGTGCAACTATTTTTCAGCGTATTACAGTTGATCAAGCTGGATTCAGGCCAAATCGCAGCTGCTGCGATCAAATGCTGTCACTGACATTCCACATGGAAGCAGGTTTCCAGAAACAACTCAAGACCTCAGCTGTATTCATTGATCTTACAGCAGCATTTGACGCAGTCTGGGGGGAAGGATTAATTTACAAGCTTCTCCGAATTGCATCCCGTATTACAATCGTGCAGGTTATAAGCAATATGCTCAATGACAGAAGATTTCGAGTGTGTATGGGAAATGGTATGAGTAGAGAAAGGAAGCTCAAAAATGGATTACCTCAAGGATCGGTACTGTCTCCCCTACTGTTCAATTTGTATATCTCCGATCTCCCAGAAACATCATCGCAAACATTTTGTTATGCTGATATCATAACACTAGCCACTCAAAATCGATACCTTAGTGTGACAGAAGAAGTGCTACAAAGAGACCTGATTTCACTTGAAACGTACTTCAAGAAATGGCAACTGTGTCCTAACTCTAACAAAACAGAAGTGTCATGTTTTCACCTGAATAATCGCCAAGCTGGCACTAAACTTCACATACGTTTTTGTCACCAAGAACTTCGGCATAGCAGCTATCCCAAATATTTGTGGATTACACTTGATCGCACACTCTTACAAACAACATCTTATGAATCTGTCAAAAAAGCTCAAAACACGTAATATTATCCTTCAGAAATTGTATGGCTCAAGTTGGGGTTCATCAGCAAAGACTTTATGATCTGCTTTGGGACTGGTATTCTCGTGTGGTGAGTACTGTGCACCAGTTTGGCTGGATAGCCCATATATAAGACTAATTGGTACTCAACTGAATGTTAGCTTGCGGTTAATATCTGGTACTATCCAGTCCACATCCCTTTATTGGCTCCCAATTCTGTCAGGTATAATGCCACCTGTTTTAAAAAGATAAAATGCTCCCATCCGAGAGTTCAGGAAGATAGAAATGAAGCCTCAACTGCCTGTTTTGGATGATATTCCTGTTCTCAAGGTAACGAGGTTGGAGTCACGGCATCCATCTTTGAATGATGCTGTCGCATTGGCTGATGGGAATTCTCACCCTTTAGAGGAATGGAGAAGTCGCTGGAAAGTTGCCACAGACAGTTCCTTACACAACATCTTCCTGGTGAACATCATCTACCGCGTAAGATTTGGACCATTCTGAATTGGGTGAGAACAAATCATGGACGACGCAGGGATGCCTTTTATAAGTGGAAATATATCTCATCACCAGAGTGCGACTGTGGTGCATCTCGACAGATGATCCCCATATTGTAAGTGAATGTGCACGACGTTCCTACACAGGTAGCCCGAGTGACTTTTTGGAACCAACAGAGGATCATTCAACTGGACATTCTGCTATAAAACATGTTTCTTGTCTGTGTACATTTGCAAATACTATATATTTGTATATATGTATCTAACTTGTTGGCCTATGCTAATAATAATAATAATAATAATAATAATAATAATAATAATAATAATAATAATAATAATAATAATAATAATAATAGGTAAATAACGTAGTGATATAATATTCTTTCAAAATTGTAATTATTGTCACTGACCTTACGAAGTACCTCAAGTGTATGTCCTGTTTTAAAACATTTAATGCAGTAGTGTTTTTGAACTGTAATTGTGACATTGCTAATTAATTGTTTGCTGTCACACCTTTGTTGGTTACTGTGTGAAATCATCTTTGATAATCCATGGGAAATGATTGTATAGTCTCGGATTGGTGCTCTTAACCAAGCCCTTGTATCAGCAGGTCATGCGATGGCTAGTCATAGCCTAAGGTTTGACTTCAAACCAGATTTGTGATGGAAGCTATGAATTCTGAATGGTTTATTAGATTTTGTGAGTGGTTAGAGTCTTCTCGTCTCTTATGTGATGCACTGACTTGTTCCTACTGTACTTTCTCAACTAGTGGCAAGAAATATGCATGTCGGTCCTCAGAACTACCAAGTACCAGCTCACACTCTCTGTTTCTTTGTAACTCATGTGTAACAGGACACAATAGGCTACGTTAGAGAACAATCTTGTATTATGACCACCAGTAAAAATGTTGCTTATGAATCCTTTTCACACACAAAATCATATTTCTATTTTTGATGGAGTCTAAATTACCTTTTTACTTTCTAAACATATTTTGTGCAGAGACCAGCAAAGCGACATGCATTTTATGTGTCTTCTTTTTTCTTGGCATATATGTCAGAGGACAGTCCATTGTCTACGTAGCTTAGTCCATTTTACATCATAGATTTTAGATGCATCTGAAGGATTCAGTCGACCGGATCTTATCTGCTACTTCCCACTTTGTTTTATATCTCACCTCAGGCGCTATTGTTTCCTCACTCTCATTTCAGCAGTCTACAAATATCATGCCGCAACTTAAATTACTTCCTTTAAAATGTCTAAACTATTTGCCATGCCAGTTTGGTATTGAATTACATAAGAAAAGATTTTAAGATTCATAAAATTTCCTAATTGCTGACTTGTGGAAATACACGTATTTCTGAGATTACCAATTAGTGATGAGGCTTACTTCCGTTTGTGTAGAGACACATGGTCCTGAACTGACCACTTAGTTATGTGGCTTCCTTCCAGCTTTAGAGCTTTGAGTGTCACATGGCCCTGAGCTGACCACTTTGTGCCACTCCTCCATGGTCTTCATATTTATAGGCGTGATCGGAGTGAAAATAACAAACTGATTAATATGATCGTCTGCTGTCTATGACGTATGTAAGCAGAAATATGAATTGCAAAATTCTATTCAGGCTAGACTACACTGACGAACTCCCCTCTTGTAGGTACTCGTAGAATTCCACCGGATATTCAAACTGTCCTTCCCATTTAATACAGATATACCCATTTTTTATTTTTTTGAGTTATAAGTTTTTCTTCACAATGCATTTATAGGAGTCACTTAAACACGAAATCCAGAAGCGTTCAGACATTCAAACACTATTTTGTGAAAATAAGTTTTTATAGATATCGGACATAGACATTAGGGGAGAAAATTTGAACATACAATAAACTAATTTGAATGTTAGGATGTGTAAAATATCCATTGCATTCAATTTTTGTAACAGAGTATTCATCAGTCTGCATCTGGTGGCAGGGTCCGGTGTTGTGGTTCATTGACTCCAGTTAGTTCGGTCTCGGGCCATGTCTGCATGTAGTCTTCCAACTTTCAGGCCGTTGTGCACTTTATAAGTCTTTGCTGTCTGGTTCGTCCCTAGCGCCTCTTTTCACCGACTTTCTGTGTAATACTCTGACTTTCCCAATGTATCGTCCTCTACACGCAACACATGACCAAACCAGCGCACACGCCTTTTACCAATTTTCTTCTGGATCGCTGCAATGCCGAAACGTTTTCTAATAACATCATTTGAAATGTGATCTAGCCTAATTATGCCAGCATTCCACCTAAGCAACTTTGTATCCATGATGCTTAGTTGGCGTTCTACCTCTAGAGGTGGGCAGCATGCGTTGCCGTAGAAAACGACAGGATGGATATCGATAGGACAGATATTAGTTCGGTAGAACTTAGTTTAGAAATGGCCCTTCGTCCAAAGTTCGGAAGGGCGCCTGTTGTCATTCTCCACTTCAGTCAGGCTTTGTATATCCTTAAGTTGACTTCATCAGTAAGTCGGCCATAATCATAGATTGTGGAGCCAATACACTTAAATATCTCTACTCGTGCAATATCTTCAACGTCAACATGCATGGTTCCAACTTCTCGACGATGTAATGCAATGTATTCTGTCTTTTTCTTGTTGGGGCGCGGGCTTATTGCGCTAGTCGATTGTTCCAGTCCTCTGTTTGACGCTGCAGGTCTAGCTTATTCTCTTCAGCCAAATGATATCATTTGCTTAGACAAGTGTCCATGGTATTGGACTGCGCAGGTTTGTGGTAGTTATGTCCATCACAAGAATGAGCTGCAGTGGTGATAAGGCGGGGCCGTGATGGACTCCTACAGTTATGCGGAAGTCATCAGACGCTCCTGCGGCAGCTTGAACACAACTCATTTGTTCTTTGTAGAGCAATTATACCCTCTCAGCAAGGTGCTCTGGAATGCCATGTACTTGTAGGGCTGACTGATTAGGTCATGAAGTACCCGATGGAAGGGCTTCTAAGGGTCCAGAAATTTGTGATGAAGCCTCTTATTCTTTTCACAGTGTCTCTCAAGTAATAGTCCGGCAGCATGGGTTTCTCCTATTGCGCCACAATTTTACACAAATCCAGCTTGGCTTGTTGTATGTTTGTCTAAATCGCTAATCCTTTTGTCGAAGATTTGTTCTAAGTTTCTCCTTGCGAGGCTCAGAAGTATGTTCGGCCCGTGATTAGAAAAATTGGCAGGGCTTCCCTTATTTCTGAATTGATAATCCGTCGCCAGTCTGTTTGTTTTTGACCTTCTTTGATGATATGGTTGAAAAGCTTGCTTTAGCCACACTGCTGCATCCTCCCATTGAGAGAAACAAAACTCTGCTGGAAGATAATCGGGACAGATGGCTTTCCCTGGTTTCATTTCCTTCAGCATAGTCTGGACTTTAGTGACGTCATTTTCCTTCGTTGGACCTTCAACAGGGGAGGTGATTACGATTGGTAGATACGGAAATTCCATGATTGAAATATTGTCAAAATAGTTCCACCAGTGTACTCGCGCTTCCCGCCTGTCCAGCAGCAAATCGTCTGTTTCCTCATTGATGCCGTAAAAACGTTGGACTTCTGACGTTTTGCGATGGCTCGATTGGACTAGTCGTTAAAAATTCCGCTCGAATTCGCGCATGACATGTTTCACATATAGACCTGCCTACCGGTTTGATTTTGTTACGGCAAATACCTCCTTCATTTTACGAGTGGCTGCCTTGTAGGCATTCCAACGAGCAAGAAACTCGTGGTACAGCTGCTTCTTCAACCGTACTGCATATTTAACATCTTCATTTCTTGGCGATATATCATGTTTAATCCTTCGTTGTCGTCGCCCTGACTTAATTGTTCCAGGAATAGAGCGAAAGGCGTCTTTCAGTTTAGTCCGGCTCACTTCAACTATGGTGATTTGTGACTCTGTAACTTTTGCAACGACGTTAGTCTCCTTCTTCAGGGGCAACCATTTGATCCCAATTTGTCTATTTCCTGTGAAGTATTGGGCACTTGGTGACTTTGTCCGCAGCTTAGATGGCTGGTCGTTGTTGCATCGCAAGGATTTAATAAGGGACAACTGTTATCTCTAGAACATCTTCGAGATTTCACCCTCTCACAAGGATGTAGTCAATGCGAATTGGATGGGAGCCACTGTAGTACAGAGTAGATGAATATACCTCTTTTTGAACCGTGTGTTTGCGGTGATCAGTTTCTGCATAATCGCGAATTTGTTGGGCATCGTCGATCTTTTCTCCATATCCATGAACGCCATGGACTGTTTGTTCTTGTTTCCTCGGTCGGACACGTCCATTCAGATCAGCGGCAGCGATAAGATAGTCAGCGGTCGTCTTGTCAGGCTGTGCCCAGAACGCATCTTTGGTTTCCATGCGCACGTCAGTTTGTGGAGCGTTGCGCTGAAAAATTGGAATTTCCTTCTCTCCCCAATGCGGACGAGTTACATCAAGCGATTGTCAAACTTTTGCACCTCGGAAAGTGAACCGTCAAATTTAGCTGATATGACAATGTCAACACCATGAGCTGTTCTTCGGTTTCTGTTGTACACCAGTTAGTAACCACACCTCTTTTCACATGACTTTTCTCCATTCCATCTTTTTTTCCGCACCTCTCAGATGCCTACAAGCCTTCTCTCAAGTGCAGTGGCGTATTCGCTACTTCACCTAGGCATAATTCAATGATGGGATACAAAATGGGGGTACTAGCATGGTTAGCCGTCACAGCCCGTGCGACGGTAACCCTAGCATAGTTTTCATGCTGACTGGGCACTGGCAATGCGCGTCCCTTCCAGGGGCTGCACTAACCTTGGCTCCGATACCATGAGACATATTTCTGTAATGATGTAACGGTATTATTTTACGGCCGGCTCGTCTTGAAGCATTTCAGAGCTCATGACAGAAGGGAGTAACGCAGCTCCGGACATGGAGAACAGATGCCTTTTGCAGCCACTCCTCTAGAGAAGAAACGCTACACTCTTTTCTGCATTAACTTCCAGAAATTTAGTGTACCTCTTCCGCCATCTGGTCCCTAGTGAACGTCTCCATCTCCGCCAAAGTTGCCAATAAAGACTTTGTACATGTTTGGTACGCGAGAGCTTTTATATTTTGCTCAAGTTCATCGGCAGGCCAGCGGGGAACCCGTATCCGTCACCTGGGAAGCGCCACGTGTTACAGCAATATAGCTGGTTGGTGTAGAATATTTATCAATGCAAAATGAAACATTATTTTACTGAAAACTAATTGTGAACCTGATAAATTACTTGTCGCAGGAATCAAGTATTCACGTAAAGAAGAAGGGTTACAGACTTTTGCAACTTTGCTTGGTGTGATATGCCACAGAACGCATGACATACCATCCAGTGTCGTATTTTCTGCCCCCTGTTGTCTAGTGGTGTCAACATCAATATCTTGTTTGATGATCAAGAGATTTAGTCTGTCATATCTGGAATCAATGTCCCCCTTTCATTTGTCCACTTATTTTCTCCAAAGAGTGCAGTAACAATACATGGTCGAGCCTCCCATTACTTTGCTTGTGAGCCAGTCATGCATTTGACTGGGCCATGTGAATTCAGTTCATACAGCATGAATAGGAAAGTACCAGTCCATGTTACGATATATTTTAGCCTGCGTGATCGATTTTCCCATGTCGCAGTTGTAAGCGGATCTCACCTTTAACCAAGAAATTTGCATTTCCCGCCCTTCTTCCGTAGAATATGTAGAACTACACTGTGGTGGGGAGACAGGCTCAGTATTGGATGCTATCTAACTATGTTATGAATCCACTAAAAATAATCACGTTGCCCGTGATCTTTTGAAATAAATAGAGTAGTATAATAAGCGGGTTCGGGCGCCTCCTCCCGCGGGAAATTTGAATTCAGGCGGGAAATTTCAATTTTTGGCGGGAAATTTGAATTTTGGCGGGAGATTTTAATTTGTAAACAAAGCCACGTGCTTTTTGACAGCTGTCATCGACAACAACGCATCGCTAACCTCACTGCTGCCATCTTGACGGGCCTAAACTTCAGTGGTACCAACTTAACCTAACTAGCGTGAGGTAAACACAGCCACGTGTTTTTTTGACAGCCACGTGCTTTTTGACAGACAACAACGCATCGCTAACCTCAGTACTGCCATCTTGACGGGCCTAAACCGCAGTAGTGCCAACTTAACCTAACTAGTGCGAGGTAAACAATGCCACGTGTTTTTTGACAGCCACGTGTTTTTTGACAGGCAACAACGCATCGCTAACCTCAGTACTGCCATCTTGACGGGCCTAAACCTTAGTGGTACCAACTTAACCTAACTAGCGTGTGGTAAACAAAGCCACGTGCTTTTTGACAGCCACGTGCTTTTTTGACAGCTGTCATCCGCCATCTTTAAACCACAGAGCACTGTGCTGCCCTCTTTATCGTAGTAGATGGAAAATTCGTCACCTGTCATCGGCAGTGCTGCCATCTTGGCGGGCCTAAACCTTAGTGCTACCAACTTAACCTCACTAGCTCGAGATAAACAAATCCACGTGCTTTTCTGACAGCTGCCATCCGCCATCTTTAATCTATAGAGCACAGTGCTGCCCTCTTTAGCTACTTACCTTTGAAATGTGGTGGCGGATAATTTGAAAAATGCTTTTTGACAGCAGCCATCTTGCATCGCAAACCTCAGTGCTGCCCTCTTTAGCTAGATACCTGTGGTGGCAGACAATTCTACGTGACAGCAGCCATCTTTGAGCACAGTGCTGCCCCTCTCTGTGGCAGCGGGAAATTCCACGTGCTCTTGTTTGGAAACAAATTCACGTGCTATTTTCTGACAGCTGTCATCCGCCATCTTGCATCACAAACCTCAGTGCTACACTCTTTAGCTAGATACCTTTGAAATGTGGTGGCGGCAAATTCTACATGCTCTTGTTTGGAAACAAACCCATGTGCTTTTCTGACAGCTATCATCCGCTATCTTTAATCCAGAGAGAACCGTGCTGCCCTCTTTAGCTACTTACCTTTGAAATGTGGTGACGGCAAATTCCACGTGCTCTTGTTTGGAAACAAACCCATGTGCTTTTTTGACAGCTATCATCCGCCATCTTTAATCCAGAGAGAACAGTGCTGCACTCTTTAGTTGAAATGTGGTGGCGGCAAATTCCACGTGCTCTTGTTTGGAAACAAACCTATGCGCTTTCTTGACAGCTATCATCCGCCATCTTTAATCCAGAGAGCACCGTGCTGCCCTCTTTAGCTACTTACCTTTGAAATGTGGTGGCGGCAAATTCTACGTGCTCTTGTTTGGAAACAAATTCTACTCGCTCTTCAGCTGTCATCCACCATCTTTAATCCAGAGAGAACAGTGCTGCCCTCTATGTGGTGGCGGCAAATTCCACGTGCTCTTGTTTGGAAACAAACCCATGTGCTTTTCTGACAGCTGTCATCCACCATCTTTAATCCAGAGAGAACAGTGCTGCACTCTTTAGTTGAAATGTGGTGGAGGCAAATTCCACGTGCTCTTGTTTGGAAACAAACCTATGCGCTTTACTGACAGCTGTCATCCGCCATCTTTAATCCAGAGAGAACAGTGCCGCACTCTTTAGTTGAAATGTGGTGGCGGCAAATTCCACGTGCTCTTGTTTGGAAACAAATTCTACTCGCTCTTCAGCTGTCATCCACCATCTTTAATCAAGAGAGCACCGTGCTGCCCTCTTTGTGCTGGCGGATAATATGAAAAATTCTTTTCGACAAGCAGCCATCTTTAATCCAGAGAGAACAGTGCTGCCCTCTTTAGCTACTTACCTTTGAGGTGGTTAATTTGAAAAATTCTATTTAACAAGCTGCCATCTTTAATGAAAAGAGCATCGTGGTGCTATCTTGCGGGTAAATTTTACGCCACAGCTGTCATCCACCATCTTGCATTGCTAACCTTAGTGCTGCCCTCTTTAGCTACTTACCTTTGAAAAAAAATATTTTTGACAAGCAGCCATCTTTAATCAACAGAGCACCGTGCTGCCATCTTTAGCTACCACCATCTTACATCGCTTACCTCGCTGCTGCACTCTTTAGTTGAAATGTGGTGGCGGTAAATTCGAACAAGTTTAATCACGCATCGGGAAAGCTAGAGTAAGCACGTGCTGCAGTGATGACGTCATCATGCATGTTTAGACTTGTCCGTTTTCTTAAGAGTAAGTCGGTGTAAAGGAATGTGGTAGCGTTAAATTCGAACAAGTTTAAACATGCATCGGGGAAGCTAGAGTAAGCACGTGCTGTTGTGATGACGTCATTGTGCATGTTTAGATCTGATCGTTTTTCTTAAGAGTAAGTCGGTGTAAAGCAATGCAATAAGTACAACATTTTTTGAATGCGACAAATATTTATTTACAAATGTACTACAACAGTGTTCGTTTTTGCTGCTGACAAGGTTGGTGTGCTTCTTAACAACGTATGCTTCTGAAATGCCTCCTGCAAAATTCAAATTAAACAAAGCATTTAGAAATATATTATACTAAGTAGGCCTATGTTATGCTTTACAGAGAAGATCATATACTTCTTACCTTGCTGTTATTCCTTTTCGGAATCATCATCATCATCATGAGGTACTAGAGAAAGTTCATTCATACACTGTGTACAGTGTTCAATCCTCGGATTTGGTCCATCCCAATCATCATCACCATTTTCTTCTCGATGCTTGTAATGTCGTTCACAAGTTCTGCATAAAGCTACTTCGATCGACAACTTACTGTGTAAAGGAAGGATGTCCCAAAAATTATGTACGTAAGAGGCAGCGTACGTATATAAAAATCCTGGTGGTAAGTATTGAATAAGATGTTTCGGCATCGACGATCTACGTTTGTAGAACATCTTAATAGCCTCACTCACTCGTGAAAGATAAATAAAATGTTGCGTATGAGCATGCAAACAGCATGCACATTTACAGTTTTGTTCCATAGCGTACGATGTCGAAGCACACACTAATGAAAATGATAAAGATCTATTCTTATTTATAGTCTCGTAACAATATTCGTTAGCGGATGGTAAGTAACATCACTCATATGAATAATAAGACAATAGGCTGCTGTGTTAGCAGGAATGTTTTCAGATGTTTCAAATTCTAAACGAATATCAACTGGTGATTCTTTTATAGATTCTTCATGATAAGAGCAGTCTATAACTACAATCGGTGCTTTATTTTTAAATTCTTGAGGTGTAAATAGCGGACGATTTTCTTTCTGATAATACGATGATTGAAATTTACAAAACATGTCATAGAGCATCCCAAACTTATTTTTCTCAAAGTTAATGTCGATGTTTTCGTAGGGATACGTAATTCCGTTGAGATATAGTCTAACGTGTCTTAATTTGCAGTGATCAAACAGTGAGCTATCTTTTTCGTGATTGAATTTACGATTAGTTTGAAATCCAAAAATAATGTACAAGTGCTTCTCAGTAAAACGTGATGTTTTAACAGCCCAGCTATGCTTGTTTGTAGGTGGTAACACAGGATATTCATGCAGCTCCCAACTTCTAAAACGTATAGGTAATGGTGTATCATTTTCTACAATCTTGAGCAATCGAAGTTTTTCACGCTCAGATAAGGTTACATGTGGAATCCGCCACAGTATACGATGCAGTGTTATTTTCGATTCTACAGGTGTTTCTACTGCTTTAAGAGAATTGTAATCACTTCGATCACGGATTAGAATAAGCTCTTGTTTTGCGTTGATTATAATACGTGTAAAGTCTTCTGCGAATCCAAAAACATGTTTCAGTGATAACATACCCGTAAAAGTTCCATCCTCATTAATCATCCAGTTGTTAGTAGCTTTTGGACACCATCCAGCCATCCGCAAAAGATTACTTTCTTCATCATAGAAAGAAGGGTAGAGTTTCATTGCACTTGTAATACCAACATTCTTCGTTCGATCTATTTCAACATTATTTACTTCATATCGCGCTTCAGAAAAGAGAAAAGCTAGAGCATGGTTGTTTAGTTGTGAAGTGCTTGGTCCACTTCCATCAGACTTTTCTAGTCGTCCTTCAATATAGAGGTAGCTTTCGTGTGGTAAGGTGTAAACATCTTGCTGATTAATAATAAAATGAATTTCATCATTGTTATTTAATCCAAACGTAAAAGGTTGATAGGAATGAAGCTCACTTCGTACTACACCTTCACGACTTTCTACTGTATTCGTAATGTCTAGCATTTCTTCCATTCTGTTGTAGTAGTGTATATCCTAAATCTTGAAGTATCTGCTTATGGGTATCTGTTAACTCGATGAGTCTCTGCACACATGTAGTATGTCTTCGGAATGTACACCGTGTTTTATAGATGGTTTTCATACTGGTTTAAGATGTAGTTTGTAAGCTACGTACGCGTGCTGATCTAAATGAATAAGCTGATTATGTTTATTTACAAGTCTAAGGGTAATGTTGCTAATGTGTTTTACAGACACAGGATGATAAAGAACTACTGCTGGTTTCTCACAAATAGTATATCCACGTTCCTCTGTAACAATAAAGTCGTGCAGGACGTGCGAAGGTTGTAGATTACTATTCAAGTCTGTAATAATATTACAAGTAATGTTCACATTATAATCATCGAAGAGTTTTATAGGTTGATCAGACTCGTAACGTACGTTCGGTAGGAGCTCCCTCGATGAAAATCCAAGCAGTGGTCCAATCTAATCAGGCTGTGATTTGAAGTCAATCTTAAATGATGATTCAATAACACATTTATGTGTAATGTTGCTTATAGTGATTGAGAACTTGTAATTATGATTACTAAAACTATCTTCCCCAAACTGATCAATTAACGTACTTTCAATATAGTCGTGAATATCGTCTGCTGTATAACTACCTGAGGGTAGTGTTAGCACATACTCATCGTAATAGAACTTGTTTAAACCATCACGCACATTATAGATTTTATTGTAGCTTTCAAACGATACTAGTCTAAGACTATGCGGCTGATAACCAAGTTCGATTGGTGGATTAAAATAGACGGTTGTTTCAGGTCCTTCTCCACGTACAGCAAACGTTCTTTCACTGTTCGTCATCACGTAGACACTAATGCACTTTCTCTACTGTCTGGGTTTGATATAAGAACATAAGACATAATCGTCCGCACATGCGTGTATTAAAGTTTTGCACACGGTTTTTATTGTAAACAATGTCCGCACTGCTTCCGAAATAACGTATGAGCTCAAAAGGAGGAGGTAAGTCTCCATAGCTATCAAAATACCATACTTTAGATTTACGTTTTACATAAGCAACGTAATGAGTTCCAGGTCCACGACTGTCGTCCAAGTTAATTACGGCACTTTCACGTTCACGTGGGCGCGCTGGTAGTTGATCGCGCATATACACTCCTCGAAAATAATGAATTCCTAGTTGTTTAGCAAACGTAAAAACTTCATCATGCGTTAGAGCTCGATATGGCAGTGCATTCAGTAGACGTTTTTTGGAGAAATGTAGATACCAAGCCCTTTCTTGTATGGCGCTAGCTTCATGTTCACACCTTTGCCTCGTAACGCAATTGCCTCCATCGTCTTGTTATGACGTTCACTCTCTTTCAACTGTTGCTTCGCTTCTTCTACAGCTTTGACAGTTCTCGCTACAGCACTAGCACCACCTAGCAATGACCCTAAAGCTGCTAAGCCAGCAAACAGCGCAGGAAGAAATCCTCCTCGTTTAGGTACAGGAATAATTCGTGCACGTTTACTAAATATTGCTCTGCACTTTGGAGAAATTCTCGCTCTTGCTGCGCGTAACGCTTTAGTAATAGCTACACGAGGATTGTATTCCCCTCGAATAGCTTTTTGCGCAGCCTTTATAACATCTTTCCATCCAAGAGTTTTTACTTTCTTCTTCTTCTTCATGTCGTTTGGATATCGTTGTTTCACCATGCTGGACACGACTTTACTAGTCAAGAGCAAATCATAAACTAACCGTTACCTCTTGTTTCGTTTAATATATATATTACTATTACGTACTTTATGATTCAGTTATCATGAAGATTATAAAGCAGCAAGACACGCTACCTGTTACCGACATTGTACCACATCTCTTACCTAGTTCTAGTACAACTACAAGAAAACGTCATGGAACGTTGTTTCCTTTCACTGTTCGATGTATTATATCAGGTCCGTCGGGATGTGGTAAAACAAATCTTTTACTCACATTTATTACTTCTGTAAATGGTGTACGCTTCGAGAATATTTACGTTTTCGCAGTCACTCTATCAGCCGCTATATACTATTCTACAAACTGTAATGCACGATCTAGTTAAAGATGGAATAAGATATTTTAAATTTAATTCACATGAGCAAGTACCATCACCAGACGATGTGCTTCCTAATTCTCTTATGATCTTTGATGATGTCGCAACAGAACAGCAAAACGTTATTCGTGCATTCTTTAGTATGGGTCGGCATAAATATGTTGATTGCATCTATTTGTGCCAAACCTATTCTCGTGTGCTTAAGCAGTTGATACGCGACAACGCAAATGTTATTGTGCTTTTTCGGCAAGATGAGCGCAACATGCGACATGTGTATAACGATCATGTTAACACTGATATGACATTCGATGACTTTAAACGTATGTGTGCTAAATGTTGGTCATTACACCGTTACAGCTTTTTAGTTATTGATAAAGAAAGTGATGTACAGCACGGACGATATCGCATGGGTTTCGATCATTTTATATGCATTAACACAGAATTACAGTAACTACTTGATTAAAAACCATCATCATGTTAACATCTAGCAAGGAGATCACAAAACATATCATCCAAGCTCGAAACAATATTCGACGGAAATTTAAAGAGCTTAAACGTATTCAAGCAGACACGGATTTATTTTTAAAAACACAACTAAGTACACCACTCAAAGAAATTTTTAATTCTACTTCATTACCGCAGTCTACTTCAAGTTTTGCTTCTATGTAAACATCATATCATAAAGAGAAGCATGAAGAAGAAAAGCATGAAGAAGATACGGAAGAGAAGAAGCAGGATGTAGATCAAGAAGAGGAAGATAAGTAAGAAGAAGAAGAAGAAGAACTTAATGATACATCACCATCTAAGCGTGTTGAGTTTTTAACTACAGATGTTATTGCTGAAACACCTACTACATCGACGCAAAGTCTACCATCTTTGTCTGAGGTTATGATTACACCAGAGTATCGCAATAAGTTTAGAACTTTTATTCAAGATACCAATGGATCTCTCTTTGCACCTTATATAGAAAAACTTTTTACAGGACAAACTGACACTACCTACGGTATTCGCTACGAAGATGACTGTTTCCGGATAGGAAATTCAAATGTTAAGATTAATAGCAATAAACTCATTGTAAAAGGTGTTACCTATAAACCTCCGAAAGGACTCTTAGAACTTCTTTTCTCACGAATACCTGACAAGGATATAATTTTACAAGATGATCTTAAAAATATAAAGCAATAAGTTTTGCTACTGATGCAACACGACGTAATTACAAGAGAACAGAAGCTGTAAATGCGAATAAGAGTTACAAGTATCGTGAGTTTATTTCTAAGCTGTTTCCGACTGCACGTAGTCTTGATGTTATCTACAAGCCTTTGTTGCCGTATGTGGATGTAAGATACTGGAATGACCCAAACTTACTCGTTGAACGATTACAACTTTTAAGAGCATCGCAAGAGGCTGGTCACACTGGTCACGGATCAGAAATTCTAGAAATAGAAAGAGAACTACGTTATGCCGGTATTATTTTGTAATGGCTCGTCAAGAGAAGATCTCACCTGTAAAGGTGAACATCGCACATGAGTTACATAAACCAGCACGTCGCACCTACTGTCGCAGACGCGTTATTACACGAGGAAAAGATGATCTCTGGCAAGCAGACTTAGTAGAAATGATTCCATATGCCTCTAGTAATAAGGGGTATAAGTATCTACTTACTGTTATCGATGTGTACTCGAAGTTTGCTTTTGCACAACCCGTGCGTTCTAAAACAGCAGCTCAAGTTAAAGAAGCATTTAAATATATTGTTGAAGAATCGAAACGCTGCCCAAGGCTTCTTCAAACTGATCAAGGTAAAGAGTTTTACAACAAGGATTTTTCTTCTTACCTCAAGTTACTTGGCATTCAACACTACTCTACGTTCAGCAATCTCAAGGCAGGTGTTGTAGAACGCTTTAATCGTACACTCAAAACAATGATGTGGCGAGAATTTACAGCGCAAGGTTCATATCGTTGGATTGATCTGCTACCTAGACTTTTATCTACCTACAACGATACACCTCATCGCACTATCGGTACAAAGCCACGTCTTGTTACAAAGAATACACCTCGTATAAATGCTATTCATCTTGTAATTAAAACAGCTGATCCACGTCGCCATCGCTTTAAAGAAGGTGATTTTGTTCGCATCAGCAAACACAAGTCTATCTTTGCAAAAGGATACACACCTAACTGGAGCACTGAAATTTTTCAAATCAGAAGTGTTAAGCTTACTAATCCAGTTACGTATTTACTTCGCGATCTCAGAGGACAGCCTATTGAAGGAGGATTCTACATCGAAGAACTGCAGAAAACAAAATATCCTGATCACTATTTAGTTGAACGTGTTATTCGACGTCGAGGCAATAAACTGTATGTTAAATGGCTTGGTTTTAATAACAGCTTTAATTCATGGATTAATAAAGAGGATGTACTTTGAATCTTATGTGTGTTTTCTTTTAATCCTCTACGTTTCCTTTCTTCTAAGTCACTAGGACATGCTGTAGGATTAAACAACACCTGTAATATGGTTTGACAATTCATATTTATTTTAGAATATATATATATATATATATATATATATATATATATATATATATATATATATACATTTTTATCCTTTGTTTATTTTACGGTCTTTGACACTCAGTTTTCGTTTTATTGCACCAACAACGACAAGTGCTGCTATCTTCTGAGCAGCTAAAGCACTAGGTAATAACACATACACACACAGCATAACTTTACGAAGCAGATTTTAACAGCTACACGACATACTCTATGCAGGCAGCATGTAACTACGTATCAGGCGAACGTGTTCTAGGGCCGCAGGGGGGATGAAGCACGAAGAAAAGAAGATCAATCACTCTATTGATGAGTCCACGCCCAATATGCTTCCTCATCTTTCTCCCAGCACGTTTCTTCACCTTTTCCTTGTTTACTCTCTCCACAGCCATGATAAGTGTTTATAAGCGAAGACAACTCGTTAGTTTTAGGTCCGTGATACAGTTTAATTAGTTGACATGTACGGCACTGTCTCACAGAAGGTCTTCTACCTAAACTCACGTGTTCATGATGTAAACTTCACGTTTGAAGCTCTGACAAAACAGGATCTTGAGTCCACTCACGAGGCACCTTATCCCAAATCTTCTTTACAGCATTCGCAGCTACATTAACCAAAAATGCCTTTGGTAATGCATTGAACTCTTCTTCTGTAAAAGTGTTCAGTTTCTTTTTGCATGCATAAAACTTTACGATCGCCTTTTCAACTGCGTTACACTTAGTATCTGTTAGAAATGACATGATGGCTTTACTCTAGAAATGTTTCTTTTACACTAAGGTTATTTCGACACTGCAGTTTACTTATGTTGTTCACTTCCCGGCATGCACTGCGACACAACTAATCAAAGAGCATGCATACATGTTGTAAAGACTGTTTACTTGTTTCTCTACTATGCTCATTCGGAAGAGTTTTAAATGATGGGCACCCCAATTCATGCATGTCGATAACTTCACACGATGATGGTAGAAAATCACGCAACCAGTCTTTCTTTTCACAACCCTTTAAAAGAACAAGATCTGCTCTTGACAAATGTACATTCATCATTAAAGGTAGAAAACGATAAGGTATTCCTTTTTCTTCCCACTTCAAACCTAAATTGTTTTCAATCCACTGAGTCTGCTTTTTATCTTCATCTGTTTGCAAACAGCAAGGGAACGGTGGACTAAATACTAAACTAACAACTTTTGGTGCCCACAACACACTGCAATCTAACACAGCCACCTCTTTAAACACAAATTTGTTTCCCTTTACTTTAAAGCCTTGCACATCAACTATTAATGTTTTCGTCATGTTTGCACTCCACTCTCTATCACTGTTTCTTGAAGACTAAAGCTTTTAGTCAACGAACGGGTTTAAACATGCACAATAACGTCATCACTGCAGCACGTGCTTACTCTAGCTTTCCCGATGCGTGATTAAACTTGTTCGAATTTACCGCCACCACATTTCAACTAAAGAGTGCAGCAGCGAGGTAAGCGATGTAAGATGGTGGTAGCTAAATATGGCAGCACGGTGCTCTGTTGATTAAAGATGGCTGCTTGTCAAAAAGATTTTTTCAAATTATCCGCCACCACATAGAGTGCAGCACTGAGGTTTGCGATGCAAGATGGCGGGTGACAGCTTGTCAAATAGATTTTTTTTTCAAAGGTAAGTAGCTAAAGAGGGCAGCACTAAGGTTAGCAATGCAAGATGGTGGATGACAGCTGTGGCGTAAAATTTACCCGCAAGATAGCACCACGATGCTCTTTTCATTAAAGATGGCAGCTTGTTAAATAGAATTTTTCAAATTAACCACCTCAAAGGTAAGTAGCTAAAGAGGGCAGCACTGTTCTCTCTGGATTAAAGATGGCTGCTTGTCGAAAAGAATTTTTCAAATTATCCGCCAGCACAAAGAGGGCAGCACGGTGCTCTCTTGATTAAAGATGGTGGATGACAGCTGAAGAGCGAGTAGAATTTGTTTCCAAACAAGAGCACGTGTAATTTGCCGCCACCACATTTCAACTAAAGAGTGCAGCACTGTTCTCTCTGGATTAAAGATGGCGGATGACAGCTGTCAGAAAAGCGCATAGGTTTGTTTCCAAACAAGAGCTCGTGGAATTTGCCACCACCACATTTCAACTAAAGAGTGCAGCACTGTTCTCTCTGGATTAAAGATCGTGGATGACAGCTGTCAGAAAAGCACATGGGTTTGTTTCCAAACAAGAGCACGTGGAATTTGCCGCCACCACATAGAGGGCAGCACTGTTCTCTCTGGGTTAAAGATGGTTGATGACAGCTGAAGAGCGAGTAGAATTTGTTTCCAAACAAGAGCACGTAGAATTTGACGCCACCACATTTCAAAGGTAAGTAGCTAAAGAGGGCAGCACGGTGCTCTCTGGATTAAAGATGGCGGATGATAGCTGTCAAAAAAAGCGCATAGGTTTGTTTCCAAACAAGAGCACGTGGAATTTGCCGCCACCACATTTCAACTAAAGAGTGCAGCACTGTTCTCTCTGGATTAAAGATGGCGGACGATCGCTGTCAGAAAAGCACATGGGTTTGTTTCCAAACAAGAGCACGTGGAATTTGCCGTCACCACATTTCAAAGGTAAGTAGCTAAAGAGGGCAGCACGGTTCTCTCTGGATTAAAGATGGCGGATGATAGCTGTCAGAAAAGCACATGGGTTTGTTTCCAAACAAGAGCATGTAGAATTTGCCGCCACCACATTTCAAAGGTATCTAGCTAAAAAGTGTAGCACTGAGGTTTGTGATGCAAGATGGCGGATGACAGCTGTCAGAAAATAGCACGTGAATTTGTTTCCAAACAAGAGCACGTGGAATTTCCCGCCGCCACAAAGAGGGGCAGCACTGTGCTCAAAGATGGCTGCTGTCACGTAGAATTGTCTGCCACCACAGGTATCTAGCTAAAGAGGGCAGCACTGAGGTTTGCGATGCAAGATGGCTGCTGTCAAAAAGCATTTTTCAAATTATCCGCCACCTCATTTCAAAGGTAAGTAGCTAAGAGGGCAGCACTGTGCTCTATAGATTAAAGATGGCGGATGACAGCTGTCAGAAAAGCACGTGGATTTGTTTATCTCGAGCTAGTGAGGTTAAGTTGGTAGCACTAAGGTTTAGGCCTGCCAAGATGGCAGCACTGCCGATGACAGGTGACGAATTTTCCATCTACTACGATAAAGAGGGCAGCACAGTGCTCTGTGGTTTAAAGATGGCGGATGACAGCTGTCAACAAAGCATGTGGCTGTCAAAAAGCACGTGGCTTTGTTTACCACACGCTAGTTAGGTTAAGTTGGTACCACTAAGGTTTAGGCCCGTCAAGATGGCAGTACTGAGGTTAGCGATGCGTTGTTGTCTGTCAAAAAGCACGTGGCTGTCAAACAAACACGTGGCTTTGTTTACCTCGCACTAGTTAGGTTAAGTTGGCACTACTGAGGTTTAGGCTCGTCATGATGGCAGTACTGAGGTTAGCGATGCGTTGTTGTCTGTCAAAAAGCACGTGGCTTTGTTTACCTCACGCTAGTTAGGTTAAGTTGGTACCACTGAGGTTTAGGGCCGTCAAGATGGCAGCAGTGAGGTTAGCGATGCGTTGTTGTCGATGACAGCTGTCAAAAAGCACGTGGCTTTGTTTACAAATTCAAATCTCCCGCCACAATTCAAATTTCCCGCCAAAAATTCAAATTTCCCGCCTGAATTCAAATTTCCCGCGGGAGGAGGCGCCCGAACCCGCTTATTATACTACGAAATAGAATAATATTCCTTCTTTTACATAGCAGCAATATCCACTACGGTGCAATTCAACGTCTTGTCATGTCGAATTTTGGCTCAATCCTTGATTTTCATGCTCCTTCTATCCGTATTGTTATAGTAATACTTGTAAGAATATTCATGGGCGTGGTAGGTTGCGTTTGGTTTCAAGATTAGGATATTAGGACATTGTAATAAAACGCTACCACCAATGCCATATTCTGTGTTGCCTTCATAATGTCTTTAACAGCAGTGTCTTGAGGAGAAAAGACAGTATCAATGTTAGCGAGAGAGCCGTCGTATACTTGTTATATTTCAGCTTTGCCAGGATTCCATCAGGATTAGTGGCTACCGTGTTAAATACAGGAATTAAGACGTAGACTGATGTAGTACATGGTAGTAAGTATGAACGTCCTTGTATAAACCTACCGTCCTGTATATAGGTTGGCTATGTTTGATTGCACATCAAAGATACATATTTCGGAAAAGCGACACAGTGACATAATAAAATGCTATAGTGATATAACAATGTACAAATACAATATGTATATTTGTGTGACAAAATAACATTCATAAAAGATTAGCCGTGTTTCAACAGATCTTGCTGAATGTCGGCAAACGTTCTCAACTTTATTAATATCTACAGCACAGACATTCTCTCAAACAACCTCAAGAACAAGGTCCTTGATACCAGTTCGTACCGGCAATTACTGGTACAAGTAAACAAAGGTAAAAAAACTCAAACAAGGACAAAATTAAACAGGAAGCGTGGATACTCACCCAAATCAGGAACAGGACCATAAAACAGAGGTAATTCGGACCGTAACCTAGCGGTTTTTGCGGTGGCAATGTTTGAAGTATGAAGGAAAGAAAAACACTGCTTAATTCCTTTCAAAACAATTAAATCATTTAATTAACAATTCCTTTGCAAAACCATTATCCTTTTTTTTAAAAAAAGCATACCTTTTTCTTCCTCTTTAAAACCTACGGTGCACCGTTTATGACAAGATAAAATTAAAAGGTAGAAATTAATTAAATATAATTAAAGATTAAGTCCAAATATTTTCCTCTGAGAAGAGAGACGCCCTCTAAGTTAAAAACTAAAATTAACATTAAAGAATTAAATAATTAATTTGAAAAATTATCTTCTGACAGAAAGCATCTAAAGTAAACAGTTTTTCCAGAACATTAATTACATAAAATTACAAGATTTCTTGCCCTTATCTATTACATGATCCAAAAAATTAAGATTTACAATGAAGTTATTTATCCCAGAAAGATGCAGAGAGATATGCAAGGTTCGATAGAGATCTTCCTGCGGTACGGAGTTTGAAATGGTGCAGTCAGTAAGCCGAGAACTTTCCACAATACCAAATTTCCAAGTTCTCTCCGAAGGAGATAAAACAGAATGTAATTCGTAGGGCGGAGTAACATCCACCAAATTTAACCAAGTTTCAAGGCGAGGCAATCCAGAAACAGGAGAAGGAAGATTAGAATAATCTTGAAAAGCATAACTTACTTTTGGTTGTTGCACTTTAGATAATGCATGGCGTCAGCCCGGGATCTTATACTCACAACTTTCGAAATGAATGAGAATATTACATATGTTGCGGACGTCCACTCCCAGAAGAATCAGATCAACTTTGAGGGCATAATCCCCTCATATCTTATGAATTAC